>NW_006798237.1:0-2300 GCF_000442215.2 Lipotes vexillifer
CCCGCGTCTCCTGCATCGGCAGGCGGACTCTCAAGCACTGCGCCACCAGGGAAGCCCTGTGTCCTTTATTTTTAAATTAACTGCTGCTGGGTAATTTCATATCTCCCAACACTTAAGGTGTTGTGTTAAACAACATCAATCCAAATTCATACATTCAGGCCCTAACCTCTAGTACCTCAGAATATAACATTATTTGGAAATAGGGCTGGTGCAGATGTAATGAGGTAAGTTTAAGATGAGATCATACTGGAGTAGGGTAGATCCCTAATGCAATATTACTGGTGTCCTTATAAAAAGGGGAATTTTGGGCACAGAAATGTACACAGGAAGGACACCATGTAAAGATTGGACTTATCCTGCCACAAGCCATGAAACTGTGAGAAACTATGAGATAGACCTGGAAGAGATCCTTCCCTAACACCTTGAAAGGAAGCATGTCTCTGCTAATACCTTGATCTCAGACTTCTGGCCTCCAGAACTGTAAGACAATACATTTTTGTTGTCTAAGCCACTTAGCTTGTGGTATTTTGTCATGGTAGCCCTAGAAAACTAATATACATGAGAAGAAGGTAGCCACGTGGTATTACCTTGCAATACCATGGCTCTTTAGAGATAATGTTTATGAAAACAATAAAGTTCTTCAGCTTCTGCTCTTCTCTAATACCATTTATTTATTGCTTTTTACATCATTCCTTGCAATGCTGCATCTTTCTTCATGCTTCTGGTAAATACTGGTTTCCAATGTTCTCACAAAGGTTGCTGTGCTTTGCTGATAATGACTATGAATGAAAGCCCTGGCCTGTTATGCAGGAAAATGTGAGCAATAATTCATTTTCTATTCATGTTGAATTTTCTGTTCAGAATTTTATAGGGCAAAGGTAGAACAACACATCTTCCTAGATCTTCATGAAGTCTCTAGGCCAGAATCACCACATTATTGAATGTGATCTCTTTCACTGTTGATTGCACACCTGCCTTCCACACATCATTACCAGTGGGGAGGACACTCAAAGAATCCATTGATGAAGTAATAGGAGTGGTTTTGTTTGCCAAAGTTCTACTTGTCTGTCCCTCCTTTGCATGTCTTAAGATTCTTCCAGTAGGGCAAAACATTTCACATGTATCAGAGGCAAGAGAGAACATTAATTGGAATGGCCAATTGGCACTGCAGAGCAAAGGTCTCCAAAGTCCTATTGAGGACAAAGGAGAAGTCATCCTTGGATGACTGCCTGAAATGTGATGTGGAGCTTACAGGGGCTAAAAGATGACTGCTGCCATCACCGAGGTGATGGTGAGAACATGGATGGATGAAAACCCAGATATAGGTCCATGCGTGGGGAAATCAATGATGTACCACTGATATCCCAGAGCCCTGAGCTCTTCTTATGCCCAGTGTGAGCAACAGTCATTAAAATCAGCATGTTGGAATCACTCTGGACCCTGATCAGTCTCGCAAAAGAAGTAGGCAACTCAGTGGGAATGATTTGCTTACCAGGCTACGTTCCTAGTACGTGGCCAACTACCAGGTCTCTGGAGTGACTTGGTGCCTCAGATTGATCCCGTGTGGTAGGTGCAAATGTAGAGCTGGAAAGCTTCCCAGTGGATGTAAAGGGTGACTCAAGACAAAGGTCTTGTCCTGGCTGCAGGACCCCTGTCTTCAGTTCTTCCAGTCTGGCTAGTCTCTGACAATAGAGGGGGACTAAGAAAGTTTTAGGGCAAGTATTCTAAACCATGGGTTACCTCATGTGTAGGGCTTGGGTCAGGTCCTCTAAATTGCCCCAGTGTAAGTGTGGTATTGCTATGAAGTCCAACAGTGGTCTTCAGTTTAATTATGGCAGCACACACATCTACATTTACCAACTGTTTTATCTGGCAATAAATAAACAAGAAATATTTTTTAAAAGAAACATTAAATTTTAAAAGTGTTGGAAAAATGTAATTTGTGCTATCAATGGTCCAAAAATCTTAAGACTATATGAGAGGTAGCAAGCATGTAAAATCCAATAGATGGAGAACATGCATATGATGAGCATAGATTTTCCTAGGGTAACTCGATTAAATGTGATCTACAAAAAACTTGATAAAGCTGGGGAACAATTACTAAGATGATTTTTTATAACTGGTAATTGTATAAGTAGATGGTTAATATTGTTCCTTTCTCAGGGAAAAATAAAATAGCTGGCAGGAGTGTTTTTTGCTTCCAAGATAAAGCTTAAGAATTGGTCTCTAAAAAGAGGAAGAGAGGGCTTCCCTGGTGGTGCAGTGGTTGAGAGTCCGCCTGCCGATGCAGGGGATACGGG
>NW_006798239.1:0-2081 GCF_000442215.2 Lipotes vexillifer
CGGAGCCTGTGCTCCGCAACGGGAGAGGCCACAGCAGTGAGAGGACCGCGTACCGCAAAAAAACCCAAAAAACAAAAAACAAAACATTCTCACCATGTCTTTGCCTTGTCAGACAAGATATTGGTAAATAGCTCTTCGTTGTCTCTCTCATCAAGTCCAATTTCTTCTACTTGATTTCAAGTTCTTCTTTAATCTTGCTCTGTTATTTACAACCAGTGATACCTCCTACGTTTTTCAACATCAGGAAGATGCTGCTATTTGGTCTTGTTTACGAATTATCTCCTCCCCACCTCCCTTTTACCCCAGGGACCCCATCACTGTGTTCATTGGCTCAGTCTCCCGGGCTTTCCAGCTGCCCTAGCCTATCACAGAAGCGTCCATCCTTTCTCTGCAATTAGTTTCTCCCTCAACACCCGTTTTACTACCACCTTCACTGTACCCCATTTATCCTTCAGAGCACCTGATCTACACTATCCTTCAAGAAAAAAAAAAAACCCAATTTGAATTAATTTGCACTTCAAGCATTCTAAAATATTTATAGAGTGTCTACCGAATGCCAGAAACAGCTAAATCCCAAAGGACATAAAGCAAAGATTTCCATTTGGCTTCTGCCCTCCAAGAGCCCTTGATCTAGTGGGAGAGACACACACACACATAACCTGACAGAACACAATAGGGGAATCACAGCACCAGCAGCAGAAGCAAAGCACAGAAGAGAGAAGTCTACCTCCTGAGTGTCAGTGAAGGCTTGGAGGAAACAACTGTGAGTGGTGTATTGAAGACGGGGATTTCCCTCGTGTAGAAAAGTGAGAGAGAATGTGACAACAGAGAGCAATGCTGTGGAAGCATAGAAGGTGATTCTATTGCTCTGATCCAGAAATAGAGAGTAATTAATTCATTCTTCAAGCATCAGGGCCAGACCTTGGTTCTGTAAACGCTATTCCCACCACATCCTTTTTTCTCTGGTCAGAATTGCCAGTAGTTCTTTATTGCCTCTTCCATTATACTCAGCTTCTCCTAGCGGACTCTCCAGATTTCCTGCAATTCATCCCTGTCTTTTATATACACTTTAATATATAATATTACTTGCTCCTTTTATATACGCTTTTGTATACACTTTAATAAACAGTATTACTTGCTCCTTTGCAAATCTGAAGGATGGCATTCTTTGGTGTTTGCTGGTTTTGTTTTTCAGGTAGATCAGAAGAGGTTTAATTGCTCCGTTTCTGCTGGCCCTGCACCACAACTAAGGTAACAGGTATTCCTTTATGAGAAGCAGAGTCATCGAAACAGCAGCAGGATCCCATGCATTAACTCCTATCTATTTCTCAGGTCAAGCTAAGCACGTATGTTTGTAAAGTCAGATTCGTGTGGTTTCTGTTAAGTTGGGTTCCGGTGAATACACTTGGAGCTCAGCGTGCAAGGGGTGACGATCTAAGTGGAAACATGGAATTACAATAACATATGACCAGCAGATCCCCTGCCCGGTAGATCCCTAAAACACTCGTACAAATGTGAGAGCTGAAGAAAGCTGTGGGTCTCTTTCATTTAGAAAGAGAATGTTTTAGCCACATATTCTGTCTGGTTTTCAATCTTAGTGCTTATCTCTAGCTAACTGACAGAGGGACACCAGGTTAAATTTAGAACTTTCTCTTGTATTTTACTATAGGTCTAACGATCTGTGTAATAAGTGTCTGCAAATTCATGTCACTTTTATAAAGTATGTGTGAGTTGTTTGCCTCCTTTCTGTGAATTGTGAAATATTTTAGAAATGTGATTTATATGAACACAGTTCTTCATATGTAGCTTAATTTTCTCTATTTGTTTTTCTCGAGTTAGCTGTCCAGTAATTCATTTTATTTAATTTTGGTTCCATAATGAAATGGTGAGACTTGAACAGTATGTGTTTGTCTTCTAAACTAGAACCAACATTACCTAAAACAAATGTGCCTGCTGTTTCTTCCTCTGAGCATCTTTAAGATCTATGATTAATCATTCATTAAAAATATACTGTGCATTCTTTTATTTTATTTTATTTTTTTGCGGTACGCGGGCCTCTCACTGTTGTGGCCTCTCCCGTT
>NW_006798240.1:0-219 GCF_000442215.2 Lipotes vexillifer
GGATCGTCATGTTTTCATTGCCATTTGTCTCTAGGTATTTTTTGATTTCCTCAGTGATCTCTTAGTTATTTTGTAATGTATTGTTTAGCCTCCGTGTGTTTGTGGTTTTACATATTTTTCCCTGTAACATATTTCTAATCTCATATCATTGTGTTGGAAAAGATGCTTGATATGATTTCAATTTTCTTAAATTTACCGAAGCTTGATTTGTGACCCAAG
>NW_006798241.1:0-834 GCF_000442215.2 Lipotes vexillifer
AGCGGAAGGAAGAATCCATTAAACCAGGGGAGTTGGGCCCCATGGAATGGATACCATGCAGTAATACTTCAAAGGCTTTGCCTTTGCTTGCTCAACCTCACCAATCCTGTCAGCCCCTAGTGTCCAGCCTTATGTCTCACACAGCTGTGGGTATAGATGTGGTAAATCCAGGTTCCACCCCGAGCCGTGAATGAATTAAGTAAGAATGTCTCTCTATTTCACTGTCATTGTGTTTTGGTTTTGAAATTTAATTTTATAATGGGATTTGACTGATTTTCACTGCTGCGCTTATGTCGCTCTACGCACGCTCGATTCTCTTACAGATACATATAGATACATAGGTTTTTAGATTCCTACCAGTCAGGTCTATTCCTATGTGTTGAATATGGGGTGTTCAGTCCATTTCGTGGAGCAAGGAGTAGATCTTGTCTATTACGTATTTGGCTTCTGGAACGGTATCTGTGCTGATTTCAATCTCTGGTTTTATGCAGCACCCCCACTCAGCTTTCCCCTTATGCAAGCATAAGTTTGTTTTCCAAATGAGAGACTCTCTTCTGTTTTGTAATTCCCTCCATGTGTAGAAAAGTTTACAATCCGTGTATTAGTGATACCGTATGATGTTTCTTTTTCTGTGTGACCTATTTTACTTGGAATCATCGTACCTAAATCCACTCACTAAGATCCTACGGGCCTGATGACGTTGATTTCATTGCTGACTTATATTCCATGGCACGTAAGTGCCGCAACTTGGCGATCCATTTTTTCCGTTCTTCGGTATTTAACTTGTACCGTGGATGAGGTTCCTGTAAAGAGGGCAGCCCCAAACTTTGGGGT
>NW_006798242.1:0-314 GCF_000442215.2 Lipotes vexillifer
TCCAAATAGCTCCTCTCTTGCCTCACATACATGAACTTGTCCCAGAACTCTCATTTGGGTTCTTATTCTCTATTTCCTCACCACCCCTCTCTCAGCTGATTAAGACAAGATTGAATTTTGCCTCCCTGGGCTTCACTTAATTGTCTCCTCCACTAATTATCATACTTGGGTTGTGTGCACATGGGCTTATGTGCGGACCATCTTGTGGAATTTTCCTTTATCCCGTCATAGTGGGTTTGGATGCCAGATGCATGTCTATGATGGACTGAATCCGATACGTCCCTAGGCCTCACTTTACTCATTTGTATAGTGGG
>NW_006798243.1:0-2375 GCF_000442215.2 Lipotes vexillifer
GAATCCGCCTGCCAATGCAGGGGACACGGGTTCGAGCCCTGGTCCGGGAAGATCCCACATTGCTGCAGAGCAACTAAGCCCACATGCCACAACTACTGAGCCCATGTGCCACAACTACTGAAGCCCACGCACCTAGGGCCCGCGCTCTGCAACAAGAGAAGCCACTACAGTGAGAAGCCCGTGCACCTCAACAAAGGGTAGCCCTCGCTCGCTGCAACTAGAGAAAGCCCGCACGGAACAACAAAGACCCAACGCAGCCAAAAAAAAAAAGATATGAAGAGCTAAGTATCGCAGGTTGCTAACAGAATATGCTCTATGTCATTTGGAGGACTTCTGCTGTTTGTAGGAAACATTGCAGTGTTCACTGTCTCTACGGAAACCAGATAGATGTAGATAGTTGCCTGGAACTTATTTTATGCCCCCGTTTGGAAAGCAGAGGTTCTAGCTAGCCCTGGACCAGTCTCAGGGTTTTGCATTATAGATGTGTGGTAAATATCCATTTAATTAGCTTGGGTTAGTAAGCAATTGACCTAATCATGGATGGTTTAACCCATTAGGGTAAGTTTTTGTTGCTTATCTAGGCCCCAGTTGACTATTTAGAGACGACCTTTCTTGGCTCATTTCCTGTGGTCTGATTTCTAAAAGACATGGCTAAGGCAATCCAAATCCATCCCTACCACGCACGTAAAGTAGAAACGCTCTTTACGTTTTGCGAGTCAGTCAATCCACGCAATACTGAAAAATGCACGTGGAACGCAATCGTGTTAATGACACAAAAGTCACAGTGAGAGGCCCAGAGTTAGGAGAGGACCACCCTCTCCTCCTTGTGTGTTGGAGGTGAAATGTCAGCAGGACTCAGGGAGATGTTTACTGGCTGCTCTGTGGTCGGGTCGTGCGTGAGTTGCTGCGTGTGCTCTAATGTCAAAACTGACTTGTGTTAAATGACCTGGATACGGGTCACAACATGCTTTTTGAGTGTTTTGTCCAATAAATTATTTCCAACATTTGAAAGAAGGATTATTTTCAAAAATAAAACACAATGAAAGAAAACAATGACCTGTAACAATCCCAAATTCATAAATAGAATGAGCTGTGTTTAGAAACCATGATCAAGATTTTGTTCATCTCTGTTTCCAAATGACTGGCTGTAAATGCAGACTGCTTGATCCACACCTGAAAGGCTCTGCTTACTTTTATCTTACAGTGAGTACTGAAGTCCTTTGAAATGGACTTCAAACCAGTTCCCCATCCAGGGACATTTGGGGAAAGAAAATGCCATTTTATTGCTGAGTGAAGGCCAGATGTTCTGTCAGCGTTGGCAGCAGGGACCAATTAGCTGGGATCAGAAAGAAAACGGCATTCTCTGGAGTCATTTTTGTTGACATCATTGCTATATCTGAGGTGAATTCTGTAAACATTAGACCCCAGTGAATCACCAAGTCCTACTGAGCAATAACTGTGTGCGTCCTTCTGCAAACAGGCTGGGGTGCTCTTTCCTCACCATTGACCCCCCCAAACTCAGCTTCCAAGACAACCGCCATGGCTCATTCTGTGAGTGAAGGTCCAAATACGGAAAAGCCTTGAGGGAAACGAAGATGCGGGTGAGACGCAGGAGTTCCTTGCCTTTCCATCCTCCTCGTGGCCTGTGGTCCAGAGAGAGTGTGACACTCTCCATCGGCGAGTTAATGACTGAACAACAGGAATCAGGAAGAGTGGAGGAAAAGCACGGAAGAGCTCTGAGGAACGGTGGAGTGATGACCCTTAGATCTTCAGCCGTGAGGCTCTGGAGACTGTTTGCCAGGGGTCTTGTTTAAAGAATGCCAGCAACCTCTTCCCTCTGTAAATCAGTGGCAATTGGGGGGTGGCGGGGGCTGGAAATCCCATAAGCATTTCCAGTGATACGCATCAAGCTGGTGTTTCATGCTTGCTTAGAGACAACTGAAACCCAGGCCTTTGTCACACACGACCTGTGACCAGAGTAGTTCTTCAATTGTGTACTCATATCATTTATTTTTAAATATCTGATTACTTTGGGGTTTGATTCTGTTTTTCATTAAAAGCCTGTTAAGATATTAAGTTATGAAAATGTGATAAATATGCATTCGACAACTTTATGCTAAGAGAAATCTTTCTAGAAGGATACTGAGCCTAGAATTATTAGCCTACATGATTTGGAAACAGTTCTCCAACCCAACTGGTCTACAGAACCCCTGCCTAGGTCTCCCTGCCAGGTAAACCTATTTTTATTTTACTTTTAATTTTTTTGTGGTATGCAGGCCTCTCACTGCTGCGGCCTCTCCCGCTGCGGAGCACAGGCTCAGCGGCCATGGATCACGGGCCCAGCCGCTCTGCGGCATGTGGGATCTTCCCGGACC
>NW_006798245.1:0-229 GCF_000442215.2 Lipotes vexillifer
GAATTTACTTTATAACATCTGTGTAAATAAGATTTTTTAAATAAAATTTGAAGAAAACATAGAGAATTGAGATTTAAGATGAACATGTTCCAACTACTTTTTAAAGTAGCTGAATAAGAAAGAAGCTGTAATATCTTTTTAAAAAATAATATTGAGAAACAGGCTGAAACATGTTGGATAACATTACAGGGAATGATATTCAGAACCAAATCAATATAAGACAGTTGTG
>NW_006798246.1:0-229 GCF_000442215.2 Lipotes vexillifer
GCGCCTAAAGCCCGTGCTCTGCAACAAGAGAAGCCACCCAGTGAGAAGCCTGTGAACCGCAACAAAGAGTAACCCCCACTCACCACAACTAGAGAAAGCCCACGCACAGCAACGAAGACCTAAGGCAGCCAAAAATAAAAATAAATTTAAAAAAATTTATTAAAATAAATTGCTTTAGCACTACTGCGTCAGTGTTGGCGAGTACGCTGCAAAGGCACTTAAGCGTGAG
>NW_006798248.1:0-635 GCF_000442215.2 Lipotes vexillifer
ATGGAAACACAAAAGACCCCAAATAGCCAAAGCAATCTTGAGAAAGAAAAACGGAACTGGAGGGCTTGCCTGGTGGCGTGGTGGTTAAGAATCAGCCTGCCAATGCAGTGGACATGGGTTTGATCCCTGGTCCAGGAAGATGCACATGCCGTGGAGCAACTAAGCCCGTGCGCCACAGCTACTGAGCCTGTGCTCTACAGCCCACGAGCCACAACTACTGAGCCCATGTGCCACAATTACTGAAGCCCGCGTGCCTAGAGCCCATGCTCCACAACAAGAGAAGCCACCACAATGGTAAGCCCGTGCACCGCAACAGAGTAGCCCCCGCTCACTACAATTAGAGAAAGCCTGCATGTAGCAATGAAGACCCAACACAGCCAAAAATAAAATAAATTTATTTTAAAAAAAGAAAAAGAAAAACTGAGCTAGAGGAATCAGAAGTCCTGACTTCAGACTATATTACAAAGCTACAGTAATCAAAACAGTATGGTACTGCACCAAAAAAAAACAGAAATATAGATCCGTGGAACAGGATACAAAGTCCAGAGATAAACCCACACACCTGTGGTCACCTAATCTATGACAAAGGAGGTAAGAATATACAATGGAGAAAAGACAGTCTCTTCAATAAATGG
>NW_006798249.1:0-1067 GCF_000442215.2 Lipotes vexillifer
CTACACGAGGTCAGAGCCGGAGCTGGGTGAGGAACATGTCTACAAAAGGGCAACCTGGTGTATGTAGCCTGTCAGAGCCCAGACAGGATGAGGAAGACATCCAGGCATTGGGCTGCCCAGCACAGAATGCTGAAGCCCAAGCAGGGTAATCAGGTGTCCCTGAGGTGAGGACAGCCCAGGACAGGGCATCTCAACTCGAGTGAAGTGAGTGTCCATGTGGGCAAGAGGGTGGCAACAGAGGTGGGTTACCTACTAGGGGACTGATGAAATAAGTAAATAAATTAAGGACATTAAGAGTCAGGTTCCCCATGGTTGGCGAAGGAAGGTACAGATATGAGAAGGAAGAAAACTAGAGTGGACCCCATGGTGTTGGATTGGAATTGGAGATATCAGTGTAAACTCATGATTTTCGATATAAATGGGTATAGAGACATAGAAAAGCATATAAATGCAAATATGTCTTTATACATGCATGTAAATAAAACCATATTGGTTAAAGATTCATTTGCATCTATGTTTGAGATATAGATATAGATGCCGATATAGATATAGATGATATAGATATAGATATACATAGATATAGATATAGGTATGGCTATGGATATAGATATAGGTATGGATATGGATATAGATATAGATATGGGTATGGATATAGATATGGATATATATATAGATATAGACATGCATATAGATATGGATATGGATATGGATATAGATATGGATATAGATATAGATATGGATGTCTATCTCTTTCCACTGACAGGGCTTGGGAACAGCCACACTCATAGCAATGAGCACCTAACACCCAGATCTTGAGTTATAAATATGATTTTCCACTAACAGCAACCTAGATTTCTTGGAGAAATGGATGATTCTGGAACTGGGTCAGAGAGAGTATAAGATGAGTCTATAACATCTTATTATATCAGGAAGCAAGGAATTGCTTCAAGAATGATGGGAGGGCTTCCCTGGTGGCGCAGTGGTTAAGAATCCGCCTGCCGATTCAGGGGACACAGGTTCGTGCCCCGGTCCAGGAAGATCCCACATGCCGCGGAGCGGCTGGGGCC
>NW_006798250.1:0-4145 GCF_000442215.2 Lipotes vexillifer
CCCCCCCCCCCCGGCCCCTCCCAAAGGGACCTCGGGCTCCGCGCTGGGTGACCCAGCACCGGGAAGCGGGACAACCAGACAGCTGGAGGCTGTTGGACACCGGGCCCAGCTTGACCCTGATGTGGGAGACGCAATACACTCTGTCTCTGCGGCCGCTTCAGGAGGACCCCTGGGCTGGGGTTTCTGAGCAGAGGCTGTCACTGGTCCAAGGTACGCAGGGCCGTTCCCGAGGATTTGTCAGCTGGCCTTGAGCAGGGAGAGGCTGCAATCCAATATCCTCCGGAACCAGGCGCAGGGCTTAGTGAGACGTCTGCCGAGGAATCCTTCAGAACCTGGGATAACCCTGAACGGGAGTGAGAAGATGTAGGGCCCAATGGTAACCCTGCACGCACTCCAGCGAGTAAAGGAGAAACGTGTAGAAAAAGAGCAGGGGAAACACGCCCCAGTCGTGAACTCGTGAACCTTCTTGCCTCCAGGTGATGCCTTACGGGCGTCCCTCGCTCCTGACTCTTCACATCCTCTCTGTACTTTGTAAAGTCGCCACAGAGAGCACACAGATACTCAGGAGGCGGCTGAACGGGCCCTACATGCAGAGCACATCAGTCCTGTCATCCAAGCCCTGTAACCACGGTTACGGGATGGCAACACTCGCTCCAGACCCCCACCCCCGCACCCCGGCCCCACTCCTGAATCTCTCAAACAAGTAAGCTGGACCCATTCACTGGGCCACGGCCTGATGTCGGGAAGGCCCCCTCCAGCTGCGGAGGGCCTGGGGCCCGGGTCGTTGCTGATCTGCCCAGAGACTGAGGACGCCAAAGAGCACGTAGACCCAAGAGCTCAGGAGTGCCGCAGACGTGGAGACGAGCATCGCCCGCCCCCAGCCAAAGGCGATATAACCGTCTGTAACGTGAATGCAAGTGGGGGCGTCGCCAGAAGTGCACAGGAGTCCCCCTGTGCTGTGCCACGTCCCCTGCGCAGGCGCCACCCCGAGCAGTGGCGGCCAAGGGGCTGCTCACGCCTGCGGGTCCCCTGTGTGCAGCTTCTTCCAGAGGTCCTGCCAGCGCCGGTCACTAAGACAGAACCAGAAACACCTGCGGTTCTCAGGCTGGCCCCCTCGATCTGGGCCGCGTGGAGAGGGACACGGCCAACAGGAGCTGCCCAGGGGACAGAGGGGAAGGAGCGGGCAGGGGAGCACGTCTTAGAAACAGGCCAGATGTGGGGCGGCAGGAGGTAAACCAGGAGCCGGGGCAGAGAAAACAAGGCCGGCCGTCTTCCTGCAGCTGCACGGCTGCCCCGGGGCTTGCCCTGCGTGAGCCCAGGGCACGGGACTAAAGCCAGGCGGTGACCCAGTGACTTACCCAGTCAAGAAGGAGCCCTTTCTCACAGGCAGAGCGCTGGACGCCAGGGCACCGGCTCCTCGGGGACCACCAGCCCCAGGGGGCGGGCCTGGGAGTGGGCCGGCGGGACACGCCCTGACGTGTGGGGCCCTTACAAGTCGGAGAGGGTGTAGGCGCATGCCGAGTCCAAAGCTGGCCTTCAAAGAGAGGAGGAAACCAGCCCCCAAGGGGCAGGAGGAGGCATCTGAAACACAAACAACCAGGGCAGGATTAGTACCCGGACCCCGAAAGGAGCTCCCACGACTCGGCACAAAAAGGACACGCAGCTCAGTGGAAAGATGGGCAAAAGGCGTTTCAGAGAGGAAACCAGCCCTACCAAGGAGGACACTAGGGAGACTGAGACTTTGGGTCGAGCCCGTCCCACACTGGGGGTGCCCCCAAACGTGCGGCAGGAGCAAACTGGAACCCTCTCCGGGCCTCAAAGACGCAGTTGGGGTGGGGGGCTGGAGGGACCCGGGCCACCGGGGACGAGAAGGGGACGCAGCCGCAAAGGCAAGTGCCCAGATGGGTCGCAGGGACAGTGAGGTCTGCTGGTGCCACGGGCGGGGGGTCAGAAGGGGAAGTGGACTCAGAGCAGGTGCCCTGGGCTCCGAGAGGAGGCGATATCCTGGGGGCACCGCCCCCCAAAGAGCAGTGGCGCAAACGGACGAGGACTTCCGAGAAGGAAGACGGGGTGCCTCACGGGGACACAGGCGTGTCCGGGCAAGAAGCGGAGCTTGAGGAGGAGACTCCCTCCCGGGATGTGGGCCGCGGCCCAATCACAGGGGCTGGGAGGAAGCAGCAGCCTGAGCAGCGGAAGGCGGGAGCGGCCAGGCTGGAGGCCCGGCTGACACCCAGGTGAGCAGACAGGAGGCAGGGAGAGAAGGCCTGTTCCTCCTGCCGGGACCTTGCTCCTGGAGGGCGTGGGAAGCAGCAGGTGGAGAAAGCGTCACCGGGAAGTCAGAAAGCAGATGGTTTTAAGGCTCGGCGCTGACTTAGCTGTACTGAAGATCAAGGCTGAGCTGCAAAGGGGTCCCTCTCCCAGGGGCAGCCACACACCGTCCCACGCCCGCCTGCAACAAGGCCAGGCCATTCCTCCTGGGCCCGCCCATCCGGCAGCGAACTGGCCTGGCAGCCACTACCCCGGACCTCCCCCGCCGCGGGGGACCTGGGGCTCCCCGCCTCTCAGCACACACGGGAGGGTCAGAGAAGGGAGTCCTTATGGAGCGCCGTCACAGCTGGCCCCCAACCAGCAGCCACCGATCACGTGCCTCTAGCTCACTGGGCAAGTTCTAGTTCTTCAAAACCGGGATTCGGGAGGAACGCCAGCAGCCCACCCACCATTCCCGGGACCCTCCCTCATGATTTGAAACCACTCCGACGAGGCTCTGGGGTGTCTGGACGCAGCTCGTAACCACTCCTGGGGCGACGAGCCGAGGAGGGGACACCGGCATGGAGGGAGTTGGACCTGCTGACCGCTCAGGTGCCCCGCAGCCCCGAGGCCTCAAATCCACGAAGGCACCCTCTGCTCCTCACCTCGGGGCCGGCATTCCCGTTTCCTCAGGCTTCCGAAAGGAGAGAGGAGGCCAGCTCGCTGGCCCTCTGCTCCTCACCTCGGGGCCGGCATTCCTGTTTCCTCAGGCTTCCGCAAGGAGAGAGGAGGCCAGCTCGCTGGAAGAGAAAGCAGAGCTCTGTTGAGCCAACGTCCCCTCAGCAGCAGCTGTGCCAGGCGCCCGGCTTACAGGAACGAGTAAGAGCCTGTCCTTGTCTTCCCGGGACTCCTGGAGAGCAGCTCCAGCCCGGGAAGGGGAGAGTCCAGCGAAGGAAGGCGAAGGAAGGCACAGGGCGCTGCCAGAACCCCAGACAGGAGCTCCTGACGCTCGCGGCGGGCGGAGAAGGGGACGCTGCAGTTGCGCCTGGGAGGAGGACAGGAGCTTGTCAGGACAAGAGGAACCAGGGCTCCAGGAGCGGGAACCGCACGTGCCCAAGTGTAGAGACCCGCAGAGCGCGTGCGCGCAGCGTGCACGGACAGCACGGGCACCCAGGGCGTTGGGCGACAAGGACGGAGAGCTGGGGCCACTCGAAGGCCCTCCCAGGGCACCAAAGAGGTGTTGGGGCTTAAACAGGAGAGGGCTCGGCAGGGTTTTCAGTCCGGGGTTGATGAGGACAGATGTGCGGTGTGACACGGAACCAATGGCCTGTGGGGCACCCACTGGAGGAGGAGAGACAGGAGGCGTCCCGGCCGGTGGGGAGACTCAGGTGACAGCAGCACCGGCCCTAGGTCATGAGGCCTGAAGTCAGCCAGTAGCAGTGGGGACAGAAAGAGGAGCATTTATTCTCATCGGGCACTTGGGAGGCAGGGACACCGGACTTGGTCACCAAGGAAATGGGAGGGAGGGCTGCCTAAGCAAAGCAAGGAGGAGCAGAGCCAGGTGGGCGGCACTGAGTGGGCTGAGGCCCCGCCCCCCCCGTCCCCCCCACTGGGAGGAAGAGGCCAGGAAACAGCTCTGAAGGGGAAGTTGGCTTTGTTTGGGACATGCCAGGTCCCAGGGGCAACAGGAAACCGAGTGAGACGTTTTCTTCTCACCTCAGAAAAGGTCAGATAACGACTGTCCCTCAGGACTCGGCCAGCAGTCCCAGGGTGGCTTGGACCGGAGGTGGCCTGGGCATTCAGCCCAGAGGTGCAAGACTCAGCCCAGAGGGCCCGCCCTCTCCCCTCCCTCCCCCTCGCCCCTCCCCTCTGACCCCTCCCCCTCCCCTCTCCCCACC
>NW_006798250.1:4155-13093 GCF_000442215.2 Lipotes vexillifer
GGGGTCCATTCTGAGGCTCGGATTCGGTCGCTAAGGACCCTGGGTCGCTTCCACTTTGACCCTTGCCGACTGCTGCGGCGCGGACTGGACGCCTAAGGCAAGGGACTCAAAAGGACACTGCCTGGCCTCCGCCACTGAGCTGGCCTCGCCCACCCTCCATGGGTTCCCAGGGGCCCAAGCTCCATGCCTGTCAGCTCCGCCCCCGCCCCGCACCTGCCCGGCTTTCCCCCAGCTCGGCCCCACTCCTCCGCAGCTCTGCCTCCTCCTCCAGAAGCTCCTCCTCACCCAGCTCTTTCCCGCACTTCAGCCCCAAATACTCCTCCCCCCGTCCCTCCCACCTCCGCCCTGCCCCCCCCCCAGCTCCTCCCCAGCTATTCGCCACAACCCCGCCCCTTCTCTTCCGACCCGCTCCCCCGCCCACTTCCTGGTCCTCCTCTGGTTGCCGCTCCACGCCGCCGGTCTCGAACCTCCCAGCGGCCTGGCCTTCTGTGCGCCGCATGGCCTGGCGGCTCCTACTCTGTCTCCTAGCGGCCGGCGCCTGCGGCAAATGCGCGATTGTTCGTAAGTGCGTGTCTACGTGCCTCCGTGCCTGCGTACGTGCGTGCGTACGTGTGTACGTGCATGCGTTCACCCCGGAAAGAAGGAGCGTCAGCGCTTGCGGGCGCGGCTACGTGTCACCGGCCGCGGTTCCCCGAGGCGGACGACCGTCCTTCCCGGCGGCCGCAGCCGGGCCGTCCCACCGCGCCCGCGACTCGCCCCGCCCACGAGGAGCCAGGACCCGCCGCGCCCGCGGACGGTACCTCCGGGCGGGAGTTTCCCGGGATTTGCGTCGGGGAGCGCGCGCGGGGCGGCCGAGGCTGCACCTTCCTGTCCCCTCCACCGCCGCCGTCCCCGCCCGCCATCCTTCCACGTGTGTGTCCCGCGATGCGCTGGTCCACACGCACCTGCCGCCCGCGGTCCTGCCCTCCCGCCTCCCGCGGGCACCGCCCCCACCCCACCCCCTCCCCGCTCAGTGGGTCTCAGCTGCTTGTCCGCGGCTCCCCTCTCGGTGGGGCCCACCCAGGAGTCCACTGAGGGTCACGGGCTGCGGGGCTCTCCAGATCCTTCCTTCCCGCGTGGCACTGTGAGGAGAGGTGTCGTTTTCTCCTGTTGGATGCGGGAGCTGCTGGGCTGTAAGGTCACCGTCACTCCTGTGGGATGGGCTTCTGTGCTGTGCGCTGAGGCATCGTGGGGTCCCCGACCCAGCCGGGCGGGGACAGGGCCGTTGCCTTGATGAGCAGAGCCAACCCTCAGGGAGGCGGCACGTGTGTTTCGCATCGGTTGGGCCCTCCTGGGTCCTGGTGGTCTCCGGTCCCTGCCGAGAGGAAGACCGCTGTGGTTCCTTGGCCAGCATTGCTGTCTTGTGGCTGATGACTTTTCTCCTTGTCCCTCTGGTTCTCGTGCAGGTGAAGGCACCCAGACAGGTGGAAGAGTGTTCTCTCCTCTGGCCACCAAGCAGGCACCCTCTGCGTCGAGAGGTAGGAGGGCACTCAGCCGTCTCCTTCCCGAGGGACTCTCCCCAGGGATTCCGCCCGCACGCTTCGGGTCCCACGGTTGTGATCTGGTGGCGCCCGTGAGGAAGGGGCTGGCTGAGAAGCCGAGTGGCGGAAACCGCGGGCAAGCCTGGGATCCAGTCACACACCCCAGTAGGAGCCAGAGAAACGGCCAGGCCCCAGGGACTGGCCAGCCTCCCTCGTAAGTAACCCAAACGCAGTGAGGAGGGCGACCCTTTGTCGCCCATCAGGTTGGCAGAGGTTAGGCGGGGTGATGATGCTCGGGGGCCCGCCAGTGCGTGAGGGCACGGCAGCCTCGCCCATGGCTGGCAGAGCGTATGTACGTGGAGGAGCCTTTGCGGGAGGCCGTTTGCGGGCGTGTGTCAGCATCTCGGGATGTGTGCCGTGTGACGCGGGCCTCCTCCGACCGGGGGCTTCAGTTAGCGAGCGTGTGGTCGCGTTGAGTGTCTAGAGGGGCAGAAAGTGCCAAGCAGTCCGTGAGTCCCCATCGGCAGGGGGAAGAGTCAGTAACCTGTGGGACAGCCGACGACGGGGTACCGTGTGGGTGGTGAAAATAGGACAGATGGAGACGCAGAGACGTGAAGCAGTGTTCCCGAGGTGCTGTGAGCGGAGAAGTCATCCCCCAGCCCCGCGTGGAGAGGGGTCCAGGACAGGGCTGACCCTCTGTGATCGCTTGCCCGGGCAGTCGTGTCAGAGTCCCACGGTCTGGGTGGCTTGAACTACAGAACGTATTGCCTTGCGGTTCTGGAGGCCAGAAGCCCGAGATCGAGGTGCCGCTGATGGTGGCTCTTGTGAGGGCTGTGGAGGGAATCTGTCCCATCCCGCCCCCCTCACTCCCGGGGCTTTGCTGGCTCTCCTGTGTGCCGGCCTGTCTCCATCTGGCCCCTTTTTATGGGGACATCAGTCCTGTTAGAGGAGGGTCGACCCTAATGAGCTCATCGGACCGTGATCACCCCTGTGAAGACCTTTGCTTTGTAGGTAGGGTCACACTCTGAGGAACTTGGGGTTGAGATCCCAGCACGTGAATTTCAGGGGCACGGTGTGACCCCTAACACTCTCCAAAGGCTCTGAGGTAGGAGCACACGTGGAACGTTCCAGGGGCCTTCATGGCTGCAGGGGGCGGATCCAGGGGCGAGGAGAGCAGGCAGCCAGGGGGAGGAGCCAGACCATGTGGGGCCTCATGGGCCCTGGAGAGAAATGTGTCTCCGCTGTGCTCGGGGAAGGAAAGCCCTGGCAGGTCCTGGAGTGGCTGCCTTTGCGGCCTTGTCCCCCGTCCTCACAGCCACGTGGAAGTGGAGGCTCCGTGCGGTGCCGTGACCCGGCTGACTTTCAGGCCCGCGGCTCCCCCGCTCCTCTGTCCTCAGCGAGCAGGGACCCTCCCCCCACCCCCAGGTACGAGGAAAGCAGGCGAGGACGGGGGTGCGTGGAGTCAGGTCCCCTGGAACCACGCGCTGTCTCTCTATCTTTCGGCGCCTCCTCAGCTGCAGAGCGGGGTGACGGTAACCTCCGGGGTTATTTGAGGATTGAATTCTATGATCCCTGGATGGTGCCCGTCCCAGGTCCTGGCGTGGAGACGGAGCGCGCACCAGTGCCAGTAGTTCCTGCCGTCCCGTGTCCTTTCTCGGGCTCCGGGCCGGGGTGGAAGCGGTGGTGCAGGAAGGGGTGGGAGGAGGGTGGCTCCCGAGGCGCGCGGGGAAGAGACACCTGGCAGGGCCATGTGAGAGCCAGGGCGTCCCCAGGGCCGAGCCAAGGTTGGTTGCCGAGGATTTGCACTCAGCAGCCCTGGGGTAAGATGGGGGATCCGCAGAGCATGGGCAGCGGCAGGGCCAGGGAGCTGCGGGGCCGGGGGCAGGGGAGAAGCCAGGCCCAGGACCGTCCCTGTCTGTGCCGGGAGAGGGCCAGAGCCCGGCCACTGGGCTGTGAAGCCAAGGGGCCCGCCCTCCCTCCCTCCCTCCTCTCTGCCGCCCGGGGCCCAGTGCCCTCTGTCGTGGAATTGCCCACACGCCTCTCTCTCGCTGTCCCGGCCTCCCCTGCGAGCTCCCCGCGGACTCCATCTGATGGACGGATCCCCCCCGGTCGGCACGCCCTGTCAGCTGACGGCGCGGAGACGGACGGAAGGGGCTGGCGCCCGGGGGCCCCACGGGACTGAGGTCGGGCCCACGGGTCATGAGCTCGGAGGCCGGCACGTCAGGCTGCTTGACCGTTCGTTCCGGTTCTGTGTTTCCACAGGCGCGTGAGGCCCTGGGAGCTCTGGGAGATGAAGTTCGGCTGCCTGTCCTTCCGGCAGCCTCATGCGGGTTTCGTCTTAAATGGGGTGAAGACCCTGGAGACGCGGTGGCGGCCCGTGCTGAGCGGCCACCGGCACCGCACCCTGGCCGTCCACATCGCGCACAGGGACTGGGAGGACGCGGCCTGGAGGGAGCTGCTGGCCGAGAGGCTGGGGATGAGCCCCGCGCAGATCCAGGCCTTGCTGCGGGACGGGGAGAAGTTCGGCCGCGGAGTGATAGCCGGCAAGTGACGATCGCCTCCCGGGGCCGCCCCCCAGGGTCTCACCCGGGGCTTTGGCGCCTCGTTTTCTTTTGAACCGGTCGGTGTGGGGTTAGGGTTCGTTTTCCTGAGGCACCTCGCCTTTGGAGGGGCCGGGAAGGTCCCCTCCCCGCCACTCTGGGCCTCAGTCCCCCTTTGTGCTCTGAGAGGCAGAGGCGGGGCCGGCTCTGCCCGTGGCGCTCGCCTCCGTGTGTGTACGTGTGCGCGCGCACGTGTACACGCGTGCGTGCGTGTGTGCGCCGTGGCAGAGCCCGCGGGAGGCAGCACGGCAGCCAGAGCTGCGTGTGAGGGGGACCTGGGGACTCGGGCTGCCCGCCCGGCTTCGCGCGCCCGCCTCACCCCCCGCTGCCCGCGGCATCCTGAGGAAGTCCCCTAAAGCCCCCGGCGGGGGGAGGTCCCGCATCAACCGCTGGCCCCCGGTGGATCGCTCAGGGACCTGATTGCCCGTAGGCTCCCCGCAGCGGTGGCCCGGGGCCCTCGTGACCTGTACCTGCTGCCCGCAGCGGTCGGGCCTCGGTGGGGTCGTGGGGGACCAGGCCTCTCCTTTTCATTGCTCTCCTTCCCTCCCTCCCTCGGCCTCGCCCCGAATTCCCTGAACCGAGGTTGGCGGGCGGGAAGTGCTCGGCCAGAGGGACCCAGTTCACCCCGGATCCCCTCGATGACGTGGTCTTGGTCTCTAGCGGTCGTGACTTTGAATCACCTTGTTCTCCATCTGTGTGCTTCTGTCTTTGTGCACAGGGCTGGTTGACATTGGGGACACTTCACCGTGCCCAGAAAACTTAGGTCCCGACGAGGTTGCGGAGCTGGAGAATCAAGCCCTGCTGCGCAACCTGCAGCAGAAGTACCTGACTGCGCTTGCCAACCCCCGCTGGCTGCTGCAGCCTGTCCCCGGGAGAGGCGGGAAGGACGTCTTCCAGGTGGACATCCCCGAGCACCTGATCCCCTTTGGGCAGGAGGCCTGACCAGACTGGGCTCTCGAGAGGAAGGTGCCCGAGAGACCAGCTCACTGTGCCACCGTCCACTCGCCTTCACGCCCTGGACGTGCACGTCTGGTTCGGTCTGAATCGGCCCTGCCCCGGGGAGCGCTGCCCGCTCCGTGCTGTTCGCGGAAGCAGACGTGCCCACCTGGTGCAGGGACAGGGGTTGGGACTCTCCTCGTGCGATGCCGCTCTGGGCTCAGCAACAGAGTCTCGAGGACTTTGACCTTTAGGAAAAGATGGCGGTGCCACTCGTTTTGGCCCTACTGGTTCTGGGTGGTTGAGAGAAATGTGTTTTGAGGGGACCGGTTAGCGTTTTCCCCTCTTTGTCCTGGTCAGAACTCCCAGATGTTTGGACCGCGTCTGGGGAACGAACGACGGGGGAAGGCCGGTGGCGGGCCTCGTGCACGCGGGAGAGGACCGCAGGGCCAGAAACAGGGCGCGGTCTGTCCTTGCAGGTGACCCTGGCCCTGTTGTAAAGCGTCCCTTGGCTCACGAAGCGTGTGTGTTAGACGTGCTGCCCGGCCACTTCACGTCCGAAGACAGGCTCCTAAATACAGCTCTGACGGCAGATCACTTTGCGGGCTGGCGCTTGCTCTGTGGAAGTCTCTTACTTCTCTGTGGGGTTTGGGGCCATTGGTCAGCAAGCTTTCTAGGGGTTGTCACCTGTGAAGGTGCTGGGCTTTCCCCCAGGTGTCGGCTGGAAGGGCCCCTCTCTTCTGAGGCAGACGGCAGCGTGCACGCCTACCTTGGTGGGTGGGGTGGCCCTCCTTTCCGGCGGGCCCCTTTGGGAGGCCCCTGGATGGTGCGCTGGACACACGCTCAGCTGCGGGTCAGAAACTTCTGGCCTCGTAGGGGGCCCCAGGAGGAGGCTCCTTCTGCTTCAGGATGCATGACTAATGGAAGGGGACACCCCTGAGGTCACGAGCCAGGCTGTGCTGCCTCCTGACTAGCAGGCAAGGCCCAGGGACCAGCCTGTCCTGGGCTGGCCTCAGCGCTCCCGAGCCTGCCGGGGGTGTGGGTTTCCAGCCTCGTCGGGCCCGTCCACTGAGATGTGTGAATAGTACGGACGGTGAGAAAGGCCACAAGACTCGCACTTCTCGTTCGAGTCTTTATTTACTCCCGTGGACTTTGGCTTTTCTTTATTAGAGACAAAAATAGATTCTTGGTTATGAGATGGGGCTTTTTGTGTGTCCCCAGGGGCCTGCGAGCTCAGGGATCGCAGTGGTCCTTGCACTGTTCGCGGAGAGCACGCCTGCAATCTGAGGAGCCCCCCTACTCCTCGTCCACCTCAGGGACCTTGTTTGGGGACGTAGCTAAAAGGGCCCCCAGCAGGAGGGAGAGACAGCTGTTGTACAGAGACATCTCCGAGCCATAAGCCGGGTAAACCGCGGGGCCGGCGGGCAGTTCCCTGGTGCCATACCGGGGGCTCAGAAGTGACATTCCAGGGAGTGCCCTGCCCACTCAGGCCGCCCTGCTCACTGGGGGGATGGTGTTCCCTGGCCCATCCCGCTGCACCGCTCGTAGAGCGCGTGCTAGAGAACAGGAAAGCCTGGGTACCGCTGGGCCCCGGAGCACTTGGGGCTTTCTTCTGGGTGGTGGAATCATTGTAATGGATTTGTGGGGAGCGTCTAGTAGCAGCCAGCGGCTTCTCTCCCTCTGGGGCTGTTGCGCTGGTCCCGGGCTGGTCAGTGGCTCCCAGGTCGCGTTTTCTCTGGATGTTCTCGACGAGCAGAGGCTCGTGTCTCTGGAAGGTGGAGCTGCAGAAGATCTGAAAGGAAACGAGTCGCTTTAGCCACATTCTGGGAGAAAGTGCCCACTCCTCCCCGCCCAGCCCCGCCCATCACAACCGTGGAGCAAAGGTCTCTAGTTCCTGGCGGGTTATTCCGCCCTGGAGCGCCCCGAGGCAAGCCTCGGTCGAGGTGTTACTGTCGCTGCCTGCCATCTCGCGGCCTCTCGAGAGGGTCCCGTAGGCACACCTGCAGGGCCCCTCTAAGGGGCTGTGGCTGAATACCACAGGCTCTACTTTCTCATCTTTCCTCAACTACCTTCTCACGTGAGGAAAGTTATTCTCGGAAATGAAACCCGTTCGGCACGTGGCCCATCTGGCCTCCCCGGGAGGTGTTCGAATAACAAGAGAGCATGGGCCACGGAAGGGCTTCCTCCTTTATTACCATCAGCCTCTTCTTCCCTGGAGAGTGGCTGGTCAGGCATATTTTGCTGAGTCCGTGCCGGTTCATTTGGCGGATGGAAGTCTTCAAGCTGTCTGTGTTGAAAATCCTGTCTGCGCCTCTGCGGTGAAGAACCTCCCTCTGGAAGAGGTCTTCCTCGACGATCACCATATCTCCCTTGCCGTCGCAGCGCACAGAGGTGAAGGCGGGATCCTCCGCCATCCTCCAGAGCTTTCTTGGGAGGGAGAGCTGAAGAATACTCTCGTTGGCCACACTGTAGCTTGCGCCCCGTGGTGGCGGGTTGTCTTGGGAGCCAGGATCTGGGCTCTCAGCTTGGTCACCCTGCTTCTCCGAGCTCTCCCTTGAATCCACATCGGGATGCGGGGACGCACGAGAGGGGACCCACGTTGCTGGCTCTGCGTCAGCCGATGGGCCCAGCATGGCTGCACACAGCTCGTCGCTGATCTGACTAGCCGTGGAGCCAGTCTAGATTGGGAGCATTCTCCACCCGAGACCGTATCACTGAACTCTCAGGGCAGAAACGCCTTGGACCAGAGCGGGGTTGCACGGTCAACACTGTCCGCAAGATTCTAGAATCTCGGTAGTGTGGCAACCAGCCACTTAAGTCGCGGTCTTCTTTATTGCTCACGTGATGTCACCGAGGCGGTCTGGAGAGGGAGCCCTGGCCAAGTGTCGGGGAGGGGATGGGGAGGGGGTCCCAGGCGCCTGTCTTTTTTCCTAAAAGTCTCGAAAAGTGTGGTTCAGGTTCCCGGGAAAGACTCCCGTCTGCCGCCAGGCACCTTGTTTCAAGGGGCCGGGCCCCGGATGGGTTGAGAAACCTGATCCTGTCTCCACTCCCATCCCTTGATGCTGGCTTCCGATTTGCTCAAGGGCCAGGCCCTGGCGAGGCGTAGCTTGGCTGCCGCTGAGACCACAGGGATCACGTGGGCCCCTGGCGACTGTCCCTCCCAGAAGATGGGGCTCCCTAGCGGGCTGGTTGGCCTGGCCTGAGTCGGTGCCCACCCCCCCCACCCCCATCCCCCTTCCGGCTCTGGTCGCTTGCAGCTGCTCCTGCCAGCTGGTCGGTCCCGCTCAGATGGGCCCAAACAAAGAGTCCTGATTTCCTGCCTCCCAGGTCAAGCTGTCCCCAGAGTAGGGCTGTGCGCGACCTCACATTCAACTCGAGTGTTCCCCAAGCACCTCGGACACAGCCCTGCCCACGATGCCGCGTGGGAGGGCATAGCCACGTGCCCTCCGCTGGGCATCGAGCCTCCTTTTGGGCTCTGCCTGCCCCCAGACCTCATCCCTGTGCGGATCACAGAGGGATTGTCTTCAGCGTCCATTTCTTCCCGTAGAAGCCCTTCTCATGGCCCAAGAGCGCTCACTTTTGGAACACCTGCGTGTGTCCTTTTTCCATCGCCTTCCCAGACCGTCGGATTCAGCCTCCCTGGAGGCTGCCTCGAAAGCCCTGTTTCCTTTCCGCAGTGGGGTGGTTTGGCTTCTGCTCCCCCCGATCCTGGCCTCCCACGTCCGCCTTGGGTCTCCGTGGGTACTTGCCCTTTGAAGGACTTGATTTGGGGCTTCGGCGTGTAGCCTGTCCCATTGAAAGCAAGCATTTCGCTGGTGCGCTCCCGGGCCAGCCCTGCTCTCCCTCCCCACGCCCGCCCCTGCCCCCGCTCCACCTCCCCGC
>NW_006798250.1:13132-37723 GCF_000442215.2 Lipotes vexillifer
CCCCGGGCCCTGTTCCCGCTGTTACCTTGAGGATACATAGAATGATTTTGTTTGCTTTCAGCTTCGTGTCACGGACTCAGTCCCAAGGAAATTTCCCACTTGCCGGCCTAGACGTGACCGGAGGAAGCCCCCGTCCACGTGCATTTGGAAATAGATGAGGGTCTGGGTGTCGGACGCGCCGAAACCCGAATGAGAGTCGTCTGTCTTCACCGCAGGTGGGAGGATAGGATGGTGGGTTTGGTGGTGCGCGTTCTCTGGCCGTTGTGGGCGACTTCGTCCTTCATAGTCACTGTGTAGGGGATAGAGTGGCACCTTGGAAAGGCCCGTCTGCGAGGATCCTAGGTCCCTGTCCCAGCTCTGCCACTAAGCAGGGTCATCTGCCCTCTGTGAGCGCCACTGCCCTATTTCTGAAAGGGGAGAGCTGAGAGGGTGTGGAAGAGGATCTCCCGAGGTGCCTTTCAGCCTAAGGACTGGCATCCTGGATGCAGCTCCCGGGCCTAGATTCGGGCCTGCTCCCTGGTCTTTATGCTTCTAAGCTGGTTTACAAAGCATCCTTCAGGTCAGTTCCTCCTGTAGGGACATGACCTCGGAGGCTGCGAATTTGGGTGGAGGCCGTCGGTGGCTCCTCAGAAGGGGCCCAGAGGCTGGGGCCTCCTTGGGCGAGCCTGCCTGTGTGGCCTTGCCTGCTGCCCCCCTCCTCGGGCCCTCCCTCGCCCCCTGGGTCCCGTAGGAGCTGCCTCCTTCCTGGTCCCCCTCCCTCCCGGGTGCCAGCCGGGCCCCGGCAGTGGGTTTGTGTGGCACCGTGGGGTCTTTCTCAGCCGGGTCTCGGGACCCTTCAGTTGGGCAGGCACAAGCCCCGGTGGCGTCCAAGGCCTGCCTTTCCCAGCCTCGCCCTCCAGCCCCTGCCCTTGGCTTCTGCGCCCAGAGGCCCTCCAGCCGCTCCCCTCCCTCGCTGCCGCCAGGGTCTCGGGGTGTCTGCCAGCGTTAACTTCCCTCCAGTATCTGAGGAGGCTCCTGCAGGGGCCTTATTCCAGTAGGCACTGGGGCCTTACAGTCAGTCCCAGGCAGTCTCAGTCCCTCCCTCCTCGTGGCTCAGCCATGAGCAGCTCAGCAGGCCAGGTTCCCGTTGGACAGGAGGGCCCCAGGGCAGGAGCAGGGACAGGGCGCCGTCACACGGGAAGGTGCCGGGACGGGACAGAAATGCCGGCACCTGGCGGTGTCAGATCTCAACAAACCACAGACAAGCCCCACGCTGTCTCTGCTTCTCCTTGGCACCTTCCTTTCTTGGGCCTGCTTTTTGTCAACTGAAAGACACCATGTAACACTGAGAAGAGCAATGAATCGCCAGTCAGAAGGTCAGCCACGGGCCGGGGTGGGTGGGAACAGCGTGGGCTCGAGAGGAATTCAGACCAGGGCTCTGGTGCCCACGCCGTCACTTGCCAGCACGTGATCCTGGGAAGATTCTCAAGCCCCGTGGCCTCAGGTTCTTCACCTGTGAAGCGAATGGGTGTGATGAGCCGTGTCTTGGGCTGCAGGGATGTGTGTGAGCTACGTAAAGCAGCTCACAGGGCCTGGCGTCTGTTGGAACTTGGATGATTGGCAGGTATTTCTCATATTGTTTGGCCTCAGACCCTTCCCTTCTCTCCTCTGGCATTTGATTGGGCGGTTTCTTGTCCCGGTCATGTCAGAGAATATGCAGCTCAACAGGATGTGGAAAAGCTAATTAGCCAAACAAGATGTTTCATCAATAAAACGAAGTAAATTTTCCCAATTCGGGTGCGGAGGAGTGTTCCCAGCGAGATACAGCACAAAGCTCCAGGAAATAGAATCAAGGAACAAGGCTTCTTTGCATCCCTCCCAGATGCTCTTCCATCCAAACCGTTCCTTTGCTTCATTTCAGCCCCACCAGACATCGGGTCCTTGATTACAATTGCCAAATTACAGTCACGATAATGATTAAAGCTAATTAACACCTTGGGTTCTGGTTCCCCCAAGAACAGGGAAAAGAGGGCCTGTCCACAGACTTCTGGGCATCACGTCAAGGGAGTGTGACCGCGTTCCTCCAGTTGTTGCATATATAACACCTACCTATTCACTATGGTCAACAGCAATGCGACAAGAGCCACGACCCCTTCCTTCCTGCCCCAGGGTGAGATTTCTCTCGGGTTCGTCCGTGATCCAGAAGGACACCTCACAGCAATGTCGCATTTCAGACTTTGCCCCCAAACCCAAGTCACACCGCCTGCAGGTCTGGCTGCTGCCACCACCCAGCTTCATCACCATCACCTCCCCACAGAAGGAAGCCCCGCTTCCCAAAGGCCCGAAGTGCCCTGGCTCGGGGCACTTGACACTCCAGGGCTCGCTCCTGGAGCCCCACCGCCTCGTCCCATGTTGTCTTGTTCTGTGGGACTTAGGGGACGTCTCACCACCTTCCTCACGTGACAGCGGCTCCTAGACCATCACTCTACGCGTGGGTGTGCCCTGCTTTTCCTAGCGTTCCCGCTACTAACACGGGCCCTTCCGGAGAGCAGAGGCTCCGTGGAGGTCTGCCGAATAAACAAGCCGGAGAGCAGGGGGCTTACTTACTCAATTCAATTTTTTCATACTTTCGTAAATCGCCGTGCAAATCCAACTAAACAGAGATAGCTTCGTTTTACAGAATGACAGACGAGACAGGGAAGAAGCAAGAATTGGAACTACGGTGACTCTTATTTTTCCATTTCTTCCCCCACATCTACGTCACTGCTAAGTGCTTCCACGTTCCCAGAGCAGCTCTGATTCCAATTCCCTGTTATCTGCTTCAGGGTCACAAAATGAACTGGGAGATTTCCCAGTCTCTTTTACAAAACAGCAAAACTCTTGTTCTTAAACTGGGTAATTATAAACACATTCTAACCAATGTCATTCACAAAGTTAGACACTGAAGCTTGTTTAGTCTTCCATTAAACGGAATAACATTTGAAAAGCTCCTAAAGAAAACACAGATGATATTCCGTGTCATCATACACAACAGGAACCCAAAGATGCTACACACCATGTTCCCCCCACTCGCAGGGGCCCTCACTACTTGGAAACTCGACCGCTCTCTCTTCAAACTCAGAGTGAAGGACCAGCCTCGCTGGCTACCAGTGAACTTGGGCCTGGAAGGAGCCTGCCTGCTGCTCTGGCTCAGGCTCCCTCTTCCTCGTCGCTCACACCCTCTGCACACAGGGATGGGAAGGACCTGGGATCCGAGCTATTGACCCTGAGCAGATGCTCCAGGCCCTGCCACTTGCTGGTCTCCGCGTAGACCCGGGCACCCCACAGGAACTCGTAGCGGGCAGGGTCGCTGTGCGGCACCTGCCGGTACTCCAGGTAGCCCTCCTGCACCCACACTTTGGTGAACAGCTCCCTGGGCTCCCCATAGATGCAGGGCTCCCTCCCGGCACACACCCCCATGTTGCCGGGCACTCCCCACACCTCCTCCTCAGGGGCGCGGTCACCGAACAGGGTGATCACGCCCAGGACAGGCACCAGGAGGCCGGCCTCGGGCGAGCGCTGCCCGTCGCTCAGCACTGCATCCCAGGTGAGGCCCAGGGTGGGGACCAGGACGTAGGTGCGCTCGCGGGGGTCCACCTCCTTCACGTCCAAGCCAAACACCAGCTGCATGCACTCGCAGGCGTGGCGGAAGACCTCGGGGAAGTGGTCCCGATGCTCCCAGAGGACCGTACTCAGCATCTCCGCCTCGGAGGTCGGCTGCCTGGCGCGATACTTGACCAGCAGGAACGCCACCAGGTCAGCCATCAGCACAACAAGTGCCTCCTGGGGCAAACACTCCGCAGAGGCAGAGGGGGCGCCAGGGGAGACGGAAGATGAGGGGGATGCGGCCTCCTCCCCTGCAGCCCCCAGCAGCGGCGCCTCCACCGGACCCTGGGCCGGGACTGGGGCCTGAAGGTCGGCCTCAGGCTGGCGGAGCTCACTCATCTCGACCAGGGGCCTGAAGACTGCGGTCGGGCCGCCGACGGGAGTGTGGGCACGGGTGACAGGCGGGGACCTCGTACCTGGGGGAGAGACGGGGTGTGAGCGGCCTCGGAGGAGAAAGGCACCCTGGGCAGCTCTGACAAAGGCCACTTACAGGTCTCGTCTTGAGGGCTGCCCTCGGGCCTCACCGCGGCCCTCCTCCTGGGCGGCCTGTCCCCTGCCCACCTGAAGAACGAAGTGAGGGGGCTCCTCAGGGTGCAGCCAGCAGGGCCCCAGGTTCTGGGGCTGTCAGGGCGGTGGGGTGACTTGGGTGTTGTGGGGTCCCCTCTGTTCTGGGAGGGGGAGCCCCTGGGTACACACTCAGGGCACGCACCTCCCCTTGACTCCTGGCGCTGCCAGGGCCTCCTCTGCTCTGTGCCCTGAGGACACGGTCCTCAGACCTGGGCCTTCGCCTCCCAGTTCCTGGAGCCCCTGTAAGAGGGATGGAGGGCGCACCTCTTGTGTAGACTGTGGCACAGCTCTACGCCTCGGTGCTGGTAGGAGGATTGGGCCGGACTCTGTGAGGTCCCCCCAGTTCTGAGTTCTGAGGTGGGTGGTCCCCTCCGGGCTCCCTCGTCGTGCTCACTGTTCCCCTTAAGGGCCTGGACCCTCCCCTTTGCAGGCCTGAGGGGAAACTCAGAACAGGACCCCGAATCTGAACAGAAAGCAGTGAGGGGTCCCCACAGGTGGCCGCACCTGCCCAGGGCCTCCTAGGGTCCTAGGATGGGGAGATGCTGGGTCCTCACCTCCTCCTCACATCCAGCCTGGCCTCCCAGCGCTGACCACAGGGGCAGGATTCTGTTGAGGCCCCTGTTCCAGGGCTGGGGGTCTCCTCAGTCCTCCCTCGGGGTCCTGGGAGTCCACCCTCTGCGGACCTGAAGCCTCACCCCTCACACCAAACACGTGAGCTCCTGAGGACCCTGACCCAGAGGTCAGGAAACATCTCATCTGCTGACCGTGCTCTGGCGCCTCCAAGGCCCCGCGGAAGGGCAAATGATCCCTCCTTGTGTTGGAGTCTAACGTCCTCAGTCCTTCCTTCCTCGCGTGCAGGCTGGACTCTGGGCAGGACCTGGGATTGTCCCGTCTGCCAGTGTGAGTCCCTGCTCCTTACACCAGGTCTCCAGTCTCTCAGAGACCCTGACGTCAGGACGTCAGGACAGGCCTACAGTGCTCATCCCGCCCCGGGGCCTCCCACGGCCACCTGCAAGGGCGGTGATCTGGTGGGTCCCTTTTGTCCTCCCTCAGGGTCCGCTCAGTCCTGCCTAAGGGCCCTAACCTTGGTCCACCAGGGACCTGACATTTTACCCTGTGCCCTCATGAGACCCCGCCCCTTATCCCAGGTCCCCAGCTTCTCTGAGACCCGGATGTCAGGAACTGCTGATATGTTCATCCCGCCCTATGGCCTCCCAGGGCCAAACCTGTTCTGGGGTCCAGGCTCCCCTCAGTCCTCCCTCAGGGCCCTCACCTTGACTCCACGCAGGACCTGGGATTCTAGCCATAGCACACCTGAGACCGGCCGCTTATACCTGTTCCTAAGCCTCTCTGAGACCCGGATACGTAAGTGAGGACTCGCTGCCAAGTGCTCATTCCGCCACAGGGCCTCCCAGGGCTGAAAGCAGGGAAGGGTATAAGGGTCAGGGTCTCACAGAGACTGCGGAGCGGGTGTAAGGGGTGGGGTCTCAAAGGGGCTACGGAGGAGTATAAGGGGTGGGGTCTCAGGCGGGCACAGGAGAGAATCCAGTTCCTGCTTGGAGTCAAGGTGAGAGCACTGAGCGAGGACTGAGGGGAGCCTGGGTCCCAGAGCAGAGTTTGCCCTTGGAGACCAGAGGGCAGGAATGAACACGTGCAGCACTTCCTGACATCCGGGTTTCAGAGACGCTGGGGAGGGGCTATAAGGGGAGGGGTGTCTGGTGGGAACGGGAGAGAATCCCAGGTCCTGCATGGAATCACGGTGAGGGCCCTGAGGGAGGACTGAGGGGAGCCTGGACCCCAGAACAGAGTTGGCCCTGGGAGGCCATAGTGCGGGAAGCGCACGTGCAGCACTTCCTGACATCCGGGTCTCAGAGTCACTGGGGAGCGGGAGCATGGGGCAGGGTCTCAGACAGGCTGGCCAGGCGGTATAACGGTTGGGGTATCGGGTGAGCACTGGAGAGAATCCCACTTCCTCCGTTGAGTCAAGGTGAGGGCCCTGAGGGAGGGCTGAGGGGAGCCTGGACCCCAGAACAGAGTTGGCCCTGGGAGGCCATAGGGCGGGGTGAGCACGTGCAGCACTTCCTGACGTCCGGGTCTCAGTGACGCTGGGGAGGGGGAGCACGGGGCGGGGGCTCAAGACAGGCTGGGCAGGCGGGATAACGGTTGGGGGATCGGGTGAGCACTGGAGAGAATCCCACTTCCTCCGTTGAGTCAAGGTGAGGGCCCTGAGGGAGGACTGAGGGGAGCGGGGACTCCAGAACAGAGTTGGCCCTGGGAGGCCATAGGGCGGGGTGAGCACGTGCAGCACTTCCTGACGTCCGGGTCTCAGTGACGCTGGGGAGGGGGAGCACGGGGCGGGGGCTCAAGACAGGCTGGGCAGGCGGGATAACGGTTGGGGGATCGGGTGAGCACTGGAGAGAATCCCACTTCCTCCGTTGAGTCAAGGTGAGGGCCCTGAGGGAGGACTGAGGGGAGCGGGGACTCCAGAACAGAGTTGGCCCTGGGAGGCCATAGGGCGGGGTGAGCACGTGCAGCACTTCCTGACGTCCGGGTCTCAGTGACGCTGGGGAGGGGGAGCACGGGGCGGGGGCTCAAGACAGGCTGGGCAGGCGGGATAACGGTTGGGGGATCGGGTGAGCACTGGAGAGAATCCCACTTCCTCCGTTGAGTCAAGGTGAGGGCCCTGAGGGAGGACTGAGGGGAGCGGGGACTCCAGAACAGAGTTGGCCCTGGGAGGCCATAGGGCGGGGTGAGCACGTGCAGCACTTCCTGACGTCCGGGTCTCAGTGACGCTGGGGAGGGGGAGCACGGGGCGGGGGCTCAAGACAGGCTGGGCAGGCGGGATAACGGTTGGGGGATCGGGTGAGCACTGGAGAGAATCCCACTTCCTCCGTTGAGTCAAGGTGAGGGCCCTGAGGGAGGACTGAGGGGAGCGGGGACTCCAGAACAGAGTTGGCCCTGGGAGGCCATAGGGCGGGGTGAGCACGTGCAGCACTTCCTGACGTCCGGGTCTCAGTGACGCTGGGGAGGGGGAGCACGGGGCGGGGGCTCAAGACAGGCTGGGCAGGCGGGATAACGGTTGGGGGATCGGGTGAGCACTGGAGAGAATCCCACTTCCTCCGTTGAGTCAAGGTGAGGGCCCTGAGGGAGGACTGAGGGGAGCGGGGACTCCAGAACAGAGTTGGCCCTGGGAGGCCATAGGGCGGGGTGAGCACGTGCAGCACTTCCTGACGTCCGGGTCTCAGTGACGCTGGGGAGGGGGAGCACGGGGCGGGGGCTCAAGACAGGCTGGGCAGGCGGGATAACGGTTGGGGGATCGGGTGAGCACTGGAGAGAATCCCACTTCCTCCGTTGAGTCAAGGTGAGGGCCCTGAGGGAGGACTGAGGGGAGCGGGGACTCCAGAACAGAGTTGGCCCTGGGAGGCCATAGGGCGGGGTGAGCACGTGCAGCACTTCCTGACGTCCGGGTCTCAGTGACGCTGGGGAGGGGGAGCACGGGGCGGGGTCTCAGACAGGCTGGCCAGGCGGTATAACGGTTGGGGTGTCTGGTGAGCACGGGAGAGAATCCCAGGTCCAGCGCTGAGTCAAGGTGACGGCCCTGAGGGAGGACTGAGGGGAGCGGGGACTCCAGAACAGAGTTGGCCCTGGGAGACCATAGGGCGGGGTGAGCACGTGCAGCACTTCCTGACATCCTGGTCTCAGAGGCGGTGGGCATGAGGAGTACTGGGCGGGGTCTCAGAGAGGCTAGGGAGGGGGTGTAAAGGGAGGGGTATCTGGGGGCACGGGAGAGAATCCCACGTTCTGCGTGGAGTCAAGGTAAGGGCCCTGAGGGAGGACTGAGAGGAGCCTGAACCCCAGAACAGAGTTGGCCCTGGGAGGCCATAGGGCGGGATGAGCACGTGCAGCACTTCCTGACATCCGGGTCTCAGAGTCACTGCAGAGGGGGAGCACAGGGCGGGTTCTCAGGCTGCGGAGGCGGTATAAGGGTCGGGGTGTCTGGTGGGCACGGGAGAGAATCCCATGTCCTGTAGGGAGTCAAGGTGAGCACCCTGAGGGAGGACTAAGGGAAGCCGGGACCCCAGAAGAGAGTTGGCCCTGGGAGGCCATAGGGCGGGATGAGCACGTGCAGCACTTCCTGACATCCGGGTCTCAGAGTCGCTGGGGAGGGGGAGCACGGGGCGGGGTCTCAGACAGGCTGGGCAGGCGGTATAACGGTTGGGGTGTCTGGTGAGCACGGGAGAGAATCCCAAGGCCAGCGTTGAGTCAAGGTGAGGGCCCTGAGGGAGGGCTGAGGGGAGCCTGGACCCCAAAACAGAGTTGGCCCTGGGAGGCCGTAGGGCGGGATGAGCACGTGCAGCACTTCCTGACGTCCGGGTCTTAGAGTCGCTGGGGAGGGGGAGCACGGGGCGGGTTTTCAGACAGACTGGGCAGGTGGTATGACGGTTGGGGTGTCTGGTGAGCATGCGAGAGAATCCCATGTAAAGCGCTGAGTCAAGGTGAGCGCCCTGAGGAAGGATTGAGGGGAGCCGGCACTGCAGAACAGAGTTGGCCCTGGGAGGGCATAGGGCGGGTTGAGTACGTGCAGCACTTTCTGGCATCCGGGTCTTAGAGTTGCTGGGGAGGGGGAGCACGGGGCGGGGTCTCAGACAGCCTGGGCAGGCGGTATAACGGTTGGGGTGTCTGGTGAGCACGGGAGAGAATCCCGGGTCCAGCGCTCAGTCAAGGTGAGGGCCCTGAGGGAGGACTGAGGGGAGCCTGGACCCCAGAATAGATTTGGCCCTGGGAGGCCTAGGGCGGGCTGAGCACCTGCAGCACTTCCTGATATCCGGGTCTCAGAGACGCTGGGGAGGGGGAGCATGGGGCGGGGTCAGGGTCTGGAGGCCATATAAGGGTCGGGCTGTCTGGTGAGTATGGCACAGACTCCCAGGTCCAGCGCGCAGTCAAGGTTAGGCCCCTGAGGGAGGACTGAGGGGAGCCGGGACCCCAGAAGAGAGTTGGCCCTGGGAGGCCATAGGGCGGGATGAGCACGTGCAGCACTTCCTGACATCCGGGTCTCAGAGTCGCTGGGGTTGGGGAGTACCGGGCGGGGTCTCAGAGAGGCTAGGGAGGGGGTATAAAGGGAGTGGTGTCTGGTGGGCACAGGAGAGAATCCCAGGTCCTGCGTGGAGTCAAGGTGAGGGCCCTGAGGGAGGACTGAGGGGAGCCGGGACTCCAGAACAGAGTTGGACCTGGGAGGCCATAGGGCGGATGAACACGTGCAGCACTGCCTGACGTCCGGCTCTTAGAGTCGCTGCGGAGGGGGAGCACGGGGCGGGGTCTCAGGCTGCGGAGGCGGTATAAGGGTCGGGGTGTCTGGTGGGCACGGGAGAGAATCCCATGTCCTGTAGGGAGTCAAGGTGAGGCCCCTGAGGGAGGACTGAGGGGAACCTGGACCCCGGAAGAGAGTTGGCCCTGGGAGGCCATAGGGTGGGATGAGCTCGTGCAGCACTTCCTGACATCCGGGTGTCAGGGATGCTGGGGAGGGGGAGCACGAGGCGGGGTCCCAGACAGGCTGGGCAGGCGTATAATGGTTGGGGTGTCTGGTGAGCACGGGAGAGAATCCCAAGTCCTGTGTTGAGTCAAGGTGAGGGCCCTGAGGGAGGACTGAGGGGAGCCTGGACCCCAGAATAGATTTAGCCCTGGGAGGCCCAAGGGCGGGATGCGTACGTGCAGCACTTCCTGATATCCGGGTCTCAGAGACGCTGGGGAGGGGCAGCATGGGGCGGGGTCAGGGTCTGGAGGCCATATAAGGGTCGGGCTGTCTGGTGAGTACGGCACAGACTCCCAGGTCCAGCACTCAGTCAAGGTTAGGGCCCTGCGGGAGGACGGAGGGGTGCCGGGACTCCAGAACAGAGTCGGCCCTGGGAGGCCATAGGGCGGGATGAGCATGTGCAGCACTTACTGACATCCGGGTCTCAGAGTCGCTGGGGTGGGGGAGCACGGGGCGGGGTCTCAGACAGGCTGGGCAGGCGGTGTAACGGATGGGGTGTCGGGTGAGCACGGGAGAGAATCCCAGGTCCTGCGCGGAGTCAAGGTGAGGGCCCTGAGGGAGCCTGGATCCCAGAACACAGTTGGCCCTGGCAGGCTATAGGGCGGAATGAGCACGTGCAGCACTTCCTGACATCCGGGTCTCAGAGACACTGGGGAGGGGTAGCACGGGGCAGGGTCTCAGCCTAAGGAGGCTGTATAAGGGTCGGGGTGTCTGGTGAGCACGGGAGAGAATCCCAGGTCCAGCGCTCAGTCACGATGAGAGCCCTGAGGGAGGACTGAGGGAAGCCGGGACCCCAGAACAGAGTTGGCCCTGCGAGGCCATAGGGCGGGATGAGCACGTACAGCACTTCCTGACATCCAGGTCTCAGGGACGCTGGGGAGGGGAGCACGGGGCGGGGTCTCAGACTAGGGACGCCATGTAAGGGTCGGGGTGTCTGGTGAGCACGGGGGAGGATCCCAGGTCCTGCGTGGAGTCAAGGTGAGGGCCCTGAGGGAGGACTGAGGGGAGCCGGGACTCCAGAACAGACTTGGCCCTGGGAGGCCATAGGGCGGGATGAGCACGTGCAGCACTTCCTGTCATCCGGGTCTTAGAGTTGCTGGGGAGGGGGAGCACGGGGCGGGGTCTCAAGACAGGCTGGGCAGGCGGTATAACGGTTGGGGTATCGGGTGAGCACTGGAGAGAATCCCACTTCCTCCGTTGAGTCAAGGTGAGGGCCCTGAGGGCGGGCTGAGGGGAGCCTGGACCCCAAAACAGAGTTGGCCCTGGGAGGCCATAGGGCGGGGTGAGCACGTGCAGCACTTCCTGACATCCGGGTCTTAGAGTTGCTGGGGAGGGGGAGCACGGGGCAGGGTCTCAGACAGACTGGGCAGGTGGTATGACGGTTGGGGTGTCTGGTGAGCACGCGAGAGAATCCCAGGTAAAGCGCTGAGTCAAGGTGAGTGCCCTGAGGAAGGATTGAGGGGAGCCGGCACTCCAGAACAGAGTTGGCCCTGAGAGGCCATAGGGCGGGTTGGGCACGTGCAGCACTTCCTGACGTCCGGGTCTTAGAGTTGCTGGGGTGGGGGAGCACGGGGCGGGGTCTCAAGACAGGCTGGGCAGGCGGTATAACGGTTGGGGTGTCTGGTGAGCACGGGAGAGAATCCCACGGCCAGCGTTGAGTCAAGGTGAGGGCCCTGAGGGAGGACTGAGGGGAGCCGGGACCCCAGAATAGAGTTGGACCTGGGAGGCCATAGGGCGGATGAACACGTGCAGCACTTCCTGACGTCCGGCTCTTAGAGTCGCTGCGGAGGGGGAGCACGGGGCGGGGTCTCAAGACAGGCTGGGCAGGCGGTATAACGGTTGGGGTGTCTGGTGAGCACGGGAGAGAATCCCACGGCCAGCGTTGAGTCAAGGTGAGGGCCCTGAGGGAGGACTGAGGGGAGCCTGGGACCCAGAACAGAGTTGGCCCTGGGAGGCCATAGGGCGGGATGAGCATGTGCCGCACTTCCTGACATCCGGGTCTCAGAGTCGCTGGGGAGGGGGAGCATGGGGCGGGGTCTCAGAGAGGCTGGGCAGGCGGTGTAACGGATGGGGTGTCGAGTGAGCACGGGAGAGAATCCCAGGTCCTGCGTGGAGTCAAGGTGAGGGCCCTGAGGGAGCCTGGATCCCAGAACACAGTTGGCCCTGGCAGGCTATAGGGCGGAATGAGCACGTGCAGCACTTCCTGACATCCAGGTCTCAGAGACGCTGGGGAGGGGTAGCACGGGGCAGGGTCTCACCCTAAGGAGGCTGTATAAGGGTCGGGGTGTCTGGTGAGCACGGGGGAGGATCCCAGGTCCTGCGTGGAGTCAAGGTGAGGGCCCTGAGGGAGGACTGAGGGGAGCCTGGGACCCAGAACAGAGTTGGCCCTGGGAGGCCATAGGGCAGGATGAGCATGTGCAGCACTTCCTGACATCCGGGTCTCAGAGATACAGGGGAGAGGGAGCACGGGGCGGGGTCTCAGACAGACTGGGCAGGCGGTATAACGGTTGGGGTGTCTGGTGAGCCCGGGAGAGAATCCCAGGTAAAGCGCTGAGTCAAGGTGAGCGCCTTGAGGGACGACGGAGGGGAGCCGGGACTCCAGAACAGACTTGGCCCTGGGAGGCCATAGGGGGGAATGAGCACGTGCAGCACTTCCTGACATCTGGGTCTCAGAGACGCTGGGGAGAGGGAGCACGGGGCGGGATCTCAGGCTGGGGAGGCTGTATAAGGGTCGGGGTGTCTGGTGAGCACGGGAGAGAATCCCAGGTCCAGTGCTCAGTCAAGGTGAGAGCCCTGAGGGAGGACTGAGGGGAGCCGGGACCCCAGAACAGAGTTGGCCCTGGGAGGCCGTAGGGCGGGATGAGCACGTGCAGCACTTCCTGACATACGGATCTCAGGGATGCTGGGGAGGGGGAGTATGAGGCGGGGTCCCAGACAGGCTGGGGACCTGGGTTAAGGGGCGGGGTCTCAGCGCAGAGGGTAATATGTCAGCTCCCTGGTGGACAAAGTTTAGGTCCCTTAGGCAGGACTGTGGTGACACTGAGGGAGGACAATAGGGACCCACCAGATCACCGCCCTTGCAGGTGGCCTTGGGAGGCTCCGGGACAGAATGAGCACAGTAGGCCTGTCCTGACGTCCTGATGTCCAGGTCTCTGAGAGACTGGAGACCTGGTATAAGGAGCAGGGACTCACACTGGCAGACGGGAAAATCCCAGGTCCTGCCCAGAGTCCAGCCTGCACGCCAGGAAGGAAGGATTGAGGACGTTAGACCCCAACACAGGGAGGGGTCCTTTGCCCTTTCGCGGGGGCCTTGGAGGCGCCAGAGCACGGTCAGCAGATGAGATGTTTCCTGACCCCTTGGTCAAGGTCCTCAGGAGGTCAGGTGTTTGGTGTGAGGGGTGAGGCTTCAGGTCCGCAGAGGGTGGACTTCCAGGACCCCGAGGGAGGACTGAGGAGACCCCCAGCCCTGAAACAGGGGCCTCAACAGAATCCTGCCCCTGTGGTCAGCGCTGGGAGGCCAGGCAGGATGTGAGGAGGAGGTGAGGACCCAGCATCTCCCCATCCTAGGACCCTAGGAGGCCCTGGGCAGGTGCGGCCACCTGTGGGGACCCTTCACTGCTTTCTGTTCACATTCGGGGTCCTGTTCTGAGTTTCCCCTGAGGCCTGCAAAGGGGAGGGTCCAGGCCCTTAAGGGGAACAGTGAGCACTGTGAGCGAGCTCAGAGGGGACCACCCACCCCAGAACTCAGAACTGGGGGGACCTCACAGAGTCCGGCCCAATCCTCCTACCAGCACCGAGGCGTAGAGCTGTGCCACAGTCTACACAAGAGGTGCGCCCTCCATCCCTCTTACAGGGGCTCCAGGAACCGGGAGGCGAAGGCCCAGGTCTGAGGACCGTGTCCTCAGGGCACAGAGCAGAGGAGGCCCTGGCAGCGCCAGGAGTCAAGGGGAGGTGCGTGCCCTGAGTGTGTACCCAGGGGCTCCCCCTCCCAGAACAGAGGGGACCCCACAACACCCAAGTCACCCCACCGCCCTGACAGCCCCAGAACCTGGGGCCCTGCTGGCTGCACCCTGAGGAGCCCCCTCACTTCGTTCTTCAGGTGGGCAGGGGACAGGCCGCCCAGGAGGAGGGCCGCGGTGAGGCCCGAGGGCAGCCCTCAAGACGAGACCTGTAAGTGGCCTTTGTCAGAGCTGCCCAGGGTGCCTTTCTCCTCCGAGGCCGCTCACACCCCGTCTCTCCCCCAGGTACGAGGTCCCCGCCTGTCACCCGTGCCCACACTCCCGTCGGCGGCCCGACCGCAGTCTTCAGGCCCCTGGTCGAGATGAGTGAGCTCCGCCAGCCTGAGGCCGACCTTCAGGCCCCAGTCCCGGCCCAGGGTCCGGTGGAGGCGCCGCTGCTGGGGGCTGCAGGGGAGGAGGCCGCATCCCCCTCATCTTCCGTCTCCCCTGGCGCCCCCTCTGCCTCACCACCGCTGGCGCCCCGTCTGCCTCTGTTGAGTCCTTGCCCCAGGAGGCACTTGTGCTGATGGCTGACCTGGTGGCGTTCCTGCTGGTCAAGTATCGCGCCAGGCAGCCGACCTCCGAGGCGGAGATGCTGAGTACGGTCCCCCGGGAGCATCGGGACCACTTCCCCGTGGTCTTCCGCCACGCCTGCGAGTGCATGCTGCTGGTGTTTGGCTTGGACGTGAAGGAGGTGGACCCCCGCGAGCGCACCTACGTCCTGGTCCCCACCCTGGGCCTCACCTGGGATGCAGTGCTGAGCAACGGGCAGCGCTCGCCTGAGGCCGGCCTCCTGGTGATGGTCCTGACCATGATCACCCTGTTCGGTGACCGCGCCTCTGAGGAGGAGTTGTGGGGAGTGCTTGGCAACCTGGGGATGTCTGCCGGGAGGAAGCTGCTCACCGAAGTGTGGGTGCAGGCGGGCTACCTGGAGTACCGGCAGGTGCCCCACAGCGACCCTGCCCGCTACGAGTTCCTGTGGGGTCCCCGGGCCTACGCGGAGACCAGCAAGTGGCAGGTCCTGCAGCATCTGCTCAGTGTTTGTAGCATGGATCCCAGGTCCTTCCCATCGCTGTCTGCAGAGGGTGTGAGCGACGAGGAGGAGGGAGCAGCAGCCAGGCCCGCGCCCAGCAGCTTCTCCCGTGGGGCGGGAAGGGAGGCTGGTCCTTCACTCTGAGTTTGAAGAGTGAGCGGTCCGCCGTCTCAGCAGTGAGAGCCGGGCGAGTTGGGGGAAGCCTGTGTGCAGCGTCTTTGGGTTCCTGTTGTGTATGTTGACATGGAGTTCATGTCTGTTTTCTTTAGGAATTTTTCAAATGTTGGTTCTTTGAATAGAAGACTACACAAGCTTCAACAAGCTTCAGTGTCTAACTTTGTGTATCTCTTTGATCCCACGTGTATTCGCACTAATTCAGTTCACGAACAAGAGTTTTGCTGTTCTGTAAGAGAGGTTGGGAAATCTCCCAGTTCATTTTGTTCATTTTGTGACCGTGTCCAAGATAACGGAATTGGAATCAGAGCTGCTCTGGGAATGTGGAAGCACTTAGCAGTGACATGGATGTGGGGGAAGAACTAGAAAAATAAAAGTCATTGTAGTTCCAATTCTTGCTTCTTCCCTGTCTTGTCTGTCATTCTGTAAAGAAAACGGTCTCTGTTCAGTTGGATTTGCACGGGTATTTAGGAGACGATGAATCTGCGTCAATAAGCCCCCTGCCCACTGGCTTGTTTATTCCGCAGACCTCCACGGAGCCTCTGCTCTCCGGAAGGGCCCGTGTTAGTAGCGGGAACGCTAGGAGAAGCAGGACACACCCACGCGTAGAGTGATGGTCTAGGAGCCGCTGTCACGTGAGGAAGGTGGTGAGACGTCCCCTAAGTCCCACAGAACAAGACAACATGGGACGAGGCGGTGGGGCTCCAGGAGCGAGCCCTGGAGTGTCAAGTGCCCCGAGCCAGGGCACTTCGGGCCTTTGGGAAGCGGGGCTTCCTTCTGTGGGGAGGTGATGGTGATGAAGCTGGGTGGTGGCAGCAGCCAGACCTGCAGGCGGTGTGACTTGGGTTTGGGGGCAAAGTCTGAAATGCGACATTGCTGTGAGGTGTCCTTCTGGATCACGGACGAACCCGAGAGAAATCTCACCCTGGGGCAGGAAGGAAGGGGTCGTGGCTCTTGTCGCATTGCTGTGGACCACAGTGAAGAGGTAGGTGTTTCATACCCGCCATCTGCAAGGATTTCCAGCGAAATGAGGGTCTTGCTCTTTGAAGCCCTGCTCGGTATTCCCGGGGCTGGCCCTCGTCTCCCTGCCCTGGGAGAGCCAATTACCAACTATGTGGAAACGACCATGTTAGTCACCTGGAGTTTACTTTGGCCACTTGTGAGCAAGGTCTAGATTTCAGTGGGATGAAATGAATGAAAATGGGTGGTTTGAAAGAAGAGAGGCCGCCAAAGTGGAAAGGAGTCGCTGTGTGACTGGAATCCCGGGAGCTTTGCGTGAGCTGCACCCAGCTGGGGAAAACACCACCCTTCCCTCCGTGCCGACAGACACACACACACACACACACATCCAAATTGAATAATACATCCTCCAGGAGTGAAACACACAGAGCAGCAATTTTGGCTGGTTTTCTATTCCGTTTCCTACGGAGCTGCAAATTCTGAGATGTCATGAAAAGAAAGCAGTTTCCAGAGGAGAGGAGGACAGAGTCTGGGATCAGAATAATAGTAGAAGTAAGTCCTAGCCACTAAGAAACGATGTCCGCCCGTGTCCCCGCGTTCAGGCAGGTTCGCAAATATGGCGGCATCAGCGACCCACAGGTTTGGGCTGTGACCTGGCATCGAAAGGAAGGAGCAACTTCTGGGACTACTGGCATCGTGAGGTCACTGCAGTGGGAGGTGCAGACGGCGCCGGGGTCTAAAGAGGCAGCCCTCCCTGCTGAGCGCCGTACGACAACGTGAACATTACGTGGGATCCTGGATCTGAAGCACCTGCCGTATAGCAGGTGGGCACTTGGAAAAGGTGGAGAATTTCAGGGCCAATGTAACGTGCTCAGACACTCCTGCCGGAAAAGAAGGGGATTTTGTCATCACAAATGGTAAGCGCCGCTTTTGTTGAGCCTCTGCTAGGCAGTGTGGCATTGGAGAGCCGTCAGGTGCTCGTCCCCATCTTGTCTTTCTCTCCTCCCCGCACAAGTGGGGACACAGCACTGCCGGAGTCCTCTTCGCTCAGGAGGGGTCATGTGATGACCTTTTGCCACCGGATTCGGAACAGAAGCATTTTTGTCACGGCCGTCTGTATCGAAGGCACACCGCGGTCGGGGGTTAGTCCTCAAGCCATGACAACACAGACACAGACCACTGTGTTTCCTCCCCCAGGGTCTTAAGCGCTGCGCCTTTGACCCTTAGATGTGAGATGCCAGGCTCTGTGCCTTTAAGGCCCTGGGCAGGGTTGGAGGTGTTCCAGAGAGAGGCTGCCCCACAGGGAGCTGGCGGAGGGCATTCCCTCAAGCAACCCGCACCCTTAGGTCCCTGAGCTGCACCCATCCGTCCCCGCGGGGCTGTGCTGAGTCTCTGTCAGGAGGGCAGCCGCCAGCTGCCGAACGGCCCTGTTGGGGTCGGGGGCGTGCTCGTGGGGCCCAGCCCCGAGTCCCCCTCAGGGGTGACCCTGCTGCCCACAGCGCCCACTCTCTCCGGAACCTGGCCTCGGTCTGCACAGCCTGGCTTTTGCCCTGCCTGGCCCCCGACTAAGAGCCGCTTAGGCCCCGGTCCTGATGACCTCGTGCATGTATGTTTATCTGACAGTCCCAGAGAAGCATCCCCCCCACCAATATCATGGTTCGGGTGGAGCTGGCAGGACGTGACGTAGCCCCGCGGCGAGTCTCCTCGTGGTTGGTAAATGGTAATCATTGCCGCGTGGATGTGGGGCGAATCTCTGCTTCCGACTTACTTTGAAATCATTCCCTACGTAATGCCCAAATGTTTGAGTACACTGATGGCTTTCTGAATGTGACCGTGAGGTTTTGGTTTTTGAGCCTGAGTTCGAGCGGCACAGGGGTGTCCTGTCAGCCACCCGCAGAGCCGGCTAGGACTCTGGTGTCCCCGATCAGGGTGTTTGAGCAGAGGGACAGGCTGTAGCAGATGGCAGGGGTGGTCCCCAGGACGCTCCCCCAGGCCCCAGCCACCCGCAGACCCGCATGAGGGTTTGGAAAGGAGCCAGGCAGGAGAGGGCTTTGGGGTCCCGGTGATGCAGGCTGTGAAGAGAGTCAGCCTGAGAGGTGGAAGGAACAGCACCCACCAGATCCCATCTGACCTGCCCTGGGCTGGCCAGGGGAGGCAGGTGGGAGCAGATGCCTCTGCCGGTGAGCTGCAGCCCTGGACCCCAGCAGGAAATGGGTGCTCTTGGGACAACGGGTGCTCCAGGACCAGAGCCCCGAGGGGCACTCCCGGGGGTAAGCAGGGATTCCTAGTGCCCGTTCGTGCAGTGAACTGACTGATGGGGGACAGTGCTAGCCCAGGGACGGCCGTGGCAGGCAGCGCAGCAGCGGCCGGGACACGCCAAGAGCGCCCCAGGGACATTCGGGGAGGCACTATTCAGGGGGGGGCAGCAGCACCCTCCCCAGTAGACTCTGGACGAGCACACACCACCCCGGCACACAGCCAGTCCTGACCAGGGCGGGACTGGGCACACGGGAGCTGCTGCCCATCAGCGGGAAGCTCTGACATTCTCTACGTGCCCTGAGCCTGCCCACTGAGGGGCTGGTGTGAGTTGTCTCAGCCGCGGCCCTGTTTCCCGAGAAGCCTCCATTCCCCAGCCCCAGCTAAAGTCTGCTCTGAGCTCCAGCCTCCTTGGCAAAGGGCTGACCTCCTGCCTGGCTCTCGCCTACCCTCCTCTGTGGCAAATGTCGCCGGCTGCTGCTTTAAGGGCCTTTGTGAGCAAGTACGGGGGCCCGGGCCTGTGCCTGGCCGTGGTCCCTGAGCTGGGGCTGGGCACAGGGACAGGGCTGGGTTGGTGGTGGGATGCAGGGCGTGAAGCCAAGTGACATTCACAAGACAGTAGCAGGGTGTAAAGCCACGTGTGAGCGAGCCTCCGGAAGGAGGTGCATCCACAGGGCCCTGCAGGGCACAGGCACTCACGCCCGTGAGGACACTGTGAGAGTCCACCAGCCCGGCGGTCCCCGTGCTTTGAATGCAGGCTTGCCGCCTGCCTGACAGCCAGTGTGCCCGGCGAAGTGAGCCTGCAGGAGAATGTGGGACCACCACGCCGCTGGGACAGAAGGGAGCAGAGTGGGCAGTGCAAGGAGAGAGCAGGGCCCAAACCTGAGCATAGGAGCCGCCTTCAGAGGGCCGTGCCTCGGACCCCCACGTCCAGGACCCTTCTCCATCCTCACGCCCTCAGTCCTAGACCCTCACCCTCCTCCAGGGTCTCCTCTTCATTTCAGGGGAGGTGGGGTCTTGACAGGGTTTAGGAGAGTCCCCTTGGGCAGGGTCTGGCGTTAGCTCTTGGTGTCCTCATCTGTAGGATGGAGAGTGTAACAGTACAACTTCTGAGCCTTGATATGAGATTGTGTTCGGTTCCTGGAGCCGCCCAACAAGGTACCACAAATTGAAGTCGCCAGTGGGGTTGCAACTTCTCTCCCTTTTCTGAAGGCTCAAGTGAAAAACATCATGGTGCTGGCAGGGCCACGCTTCCTCTGATGGCTCTGGAGGAGGGTTTTCCTTCTTTCTTCCATCTTGTGATGTCCCCAAGTGTTCCCTCGTTTATGGCTGGATTACTCCAGTCTCTGCCTTCATTTTCACATGGCTGTCTCCCCTCTGGTCATGCCTACGGCCAATTTGCCCTCTTCTTTTAAGGATACCGGTCATATGGGATTAGGCCCAGTCTAATGACCTCATTTTTTTGTTTTGTTTTTAACATCTTTATTGGAGTATAATTGCTTTACAGTGGTGTGTTAGTTTCTGCTGTATGACAAAGTGAATCAGCAATACGTATACATATATTCCCATATCCCCTCCCTCTTGCTTCTCCCTCCCACCCTCCCGAGCCACCCCTCTAGGTGGTCGCAAAGCACCGAGCTGATCTCCCTGTGCTATGCGGCTGCTTCCCACTAGCTATCTGTTTTACATTTGGTAGTGTATATATGTCCATGCCACTCTCTCACTTCATTCCAGCTTACCCTTCCCTCTCCCTGTGTCTTCACGTCCATTCTCTACGTCTGCATCTTTATTCCTGTCCTGCCCCCTAGGTTCTTCAGAACCATTTTTTTTTGATTCCATATATATGTGTTAGCGTACGGTATTTGTTTCTCTCTTTCTGACTTCACTCTGTTTGACAGTCTCTAGATCCATCCACGTCTCAACAAATGACACAGTTTCGTTCCTTTTTATGGCTGAGTAATATTCCATTGTATATATGTGCCACATCTCCTTTATCCATTCATCTGTTGATGGACACTTAGGTTGCTTCCATGTGCTGGCAATTGTAAATAGTGCTGCAATGAACATTGTGGTACATGTCTCCTTCTGAATTATGGTTTTCTCAGGGTATATGCCCAGTAGTGGGATTGTTGTAATGACCTCATCTTAACTCGACTACATCTGCAAAGGCCCTATTTCCCAATAAGTTCCCCTCACAGGTACTGGGGATGAGGGTTTCAGCATATGTTTTGGGGGGCATAATTTAACCCCTAGCAAATATGACATGAGGTGTCACCTGCATATGAAGTGCCTGACCCAGTGTAGGTGCTCAATGCCAAGGGGCTATTATTACTGTGTATTCAAGATCTACCTTCCCCCACATTTTAATATTCCGGAATCTGTGTATGTCTTATTATCTACTTGTACATTGCTTGACGGATTTTTTCTTTTTCTGTTTAAAATATGTTATGAAATGTATGATCTATCTCACATCTGTGCAAACATGGTATAACTTGTTCAAGAAGCCTCAGCGTGTCCATGCCCTGCGAGAATATGGTGCGGCTGCCCACAGATCTTGCCTGCAGCTTCTGGAATCTTAGGAAGCAGAGATTATGATTCCGGCAGAGGTGGTGGACCCAGAGTGAGGCCTGGGAGGAGGGGCAACTGCTTGGTAGCGGGGCTCTTGGGTGTGTCGGGCTCCCGAATTCATTTCCTGGGCACTTGCTGTGCACCTATGGCATACCACGCTGCAGGGGTGCAGGCGGTAGCAGGAAGACCAAGGGCCTCCTGAGCTGAGCCCGCAGGACACAGAGGCCCGGGAAAGCCGCCTCCTGCTGACTGCAGGGAGGCCAGGGCAGGATGGGGTGCAGTCCATGGGGCTGGAGCAAACATTTTAGGAGGTGGAAGGATCCCAGTGTAGACCGGAGACTGTGACAAAGCAACCTAGCTGTCTGAGAAATGTATGGAGCTACCCGACTAAGATGTCGCTTCGCAGAGGCCCAGAGCCTCCCTCTCCACCTGGGAAGCCTTCCTGGAGCCCATGGCGGCAAGAGAGGTCCAGAGTGGAAGCACAGGGACATCCTGGTAGCTCTAGACTCCCAGACACCGCCTGCCCATCGGCCTGCCAACAGGAAGTGGCCCGTGTTCCCTTCCTCCTGGGAAGCTTGCTCCAGGAGAGGCGCTCATCCACCCGCTCCCAGGTCCCAGTGACAAGATGGCCAGTGGGGCCTTGAGACGCCCCTGTCTCCCTCTTGTCTCAGCAGCTGCAGTTTGCAAGTCCTGAGGGAAGCCTCCCCAGTGAGGGGTGGCCCTTTCTGGGCTCTGGAGGAAGACGGGGGCAGCTGCAATCCAAGCAGAACCAAAGATCCTACTGCCTCAGTCCCTTCCACTGCACCCCAGCCCCTCCCCCAGCTCCTTGGGCCCCCAGACACAGCCCCTGTGTTCTGCCACACCCCCTGCCAGGCTCCAAGCACCTGCCAGGGAGCTTTCAGGACCAGAAAGAGGGCGCACTTAGCAAGTGAAGCTAAAGTAGCCAGAAACAAGGGCCCTCTAAGGAAGCGCTGGGGGGAGGCACCTTGTATGTGGAGTCTTGGGAACTCCAGGGACTCCAGGGATTTTATCATTGGTGGCATTAAGGTTGTAGACTTTCAGGAGTTCAGAGTGGAGACTTTCAGGTCTAGAGAGGGTCAGCCTGTAGCCACAGGCTCCCGGCTGAGGAAGCTGTCAAGCTGGTCCCCCGGGAACCCTGGGGTAGGCCCCCCGGCATGGCCAGGGATTGGCTCCCAGCTGTCCCTCCCTCCAGTGGAGCGGCGGTGAAGCTGGTCTAAGTCCTCTAATTCCATGCCCCCTCCACTCTGCTGCTGCAGTGGCCCGGGGGCGGAGCCCTGGCAGCGCGGAGCCCTGGGCCCCAGCCACTTCCTCCCCTGACCCAGTTCCTCCATGACCAGACTGTCTGAAGGCACCAGAATTCTCTCCTTTCAGGGCCCTGCTCTTCAGAAGCCCACCCTCCACCCCATCACATTGGAGTCAATATGAATGTTGAATTGGACAAGCCACCAACTGCTTTCTGGCTTATCTGGGGCTCGTGCCTTTTCAACCCAGAGCCATTTCATGCCTTTGTATGAAGATTGTGGGGAACCTCTAAGTAAGGTGGCCCTGAAATTTGGTGGCCATTCCGGGTTAGCTAGAGATGATGAGGGTGTCATCCTGTGCATGGCTCAGGGTCTTTCCTCAAAGTTCAGGTCCCTCATGGGTCTGTCCACACAGGCCAGGGAAGCTTTGGGCCACTGCCCAGGGTGGTACATTGAGCAAGGGGTCTGAGGTGGGCAGCAGATGGGCAGCGGGATCTTTTGTACTTGTTGGAGAGAGGACAAGAGGGAAGCCTGGATGTTCTGATTCTTATTTCCATGGGAGCACCAGGAGAGGACATGGCTGGGCCGCCAGTAAAGTTGAGGCAGTCTAGGTTCATCCACTTCTCGAAGGTTGAGGATGGGAAGCCTTGGGTCGTCCAATTCTTCCCATATATCCTCGTGGACAGGCCTCTATGCTCCCTTGGCAACTTGGCTTGTCAGAGCAAAACAATACATTGACAGTTGGCCTGGTCATCTCGGGTTGAGGGGGTACTGCGGGCTTTCAGAGCAGTGGGTCAGCTCTGGGACCCCCTGGGACCTCACCAAAGTAGTGCCTGCCCTTGAGGCTCCAGACCCTGAGCAGCCCGCCTGGTCTCTGTCTGTGAAGCTCTTGAAAGGGCAACAGTGTCTGTTATTCAAGTGTCTGAACTGACAACAATCTCACTCTTAATGCCTATTTGGGGTGAGGCCACCAGTAATTAAGGTGGTGCTGGCCAATCTGGTCACTGGCAAGTACCTCTTTTTTGCAGAGTATGGGCTGCAGGTTCGGCAGGACCCCAAGTCCTACATGCTTAGTAGCTGGGCAGCTCAGGGCACATTATACAAGCTTCTCTGTGCCTCAGCTTTCTCTTCTGTATTTATATGTTCATTGGGAACCTCCTCAGGGGTACACACCAGACTCCACTTGGAAGATGGGCAGGGGAGCTAGACCAAAACTCTGGGACAGGGCTCTGGTGCTTCAGCAGCTAACAAACTTGATTCAGGTTACTCATCTTTAGAAACAGCTCATATAATAATACCCACTCCCTGGTGGGTTTGGGAAACCTAATTACTACTTGTGAAATGTTTGCAAGTTCACAGAAGAAAGGTGATACCATCATGGCAAAGTATGACTACCATAATCGTGATCTTCTCAAGCTGCCCCCAGGGCTAAGTCCTATAAAATTGCCGTTTGTGAAATTCTGCTATTGTTACAAAGTGCAGCTATTATCCATAATGATACAGACTAATGTCTAAGGTATTGCTGTGCTCATGGAAAACTCTTAAATCAGCCGAAGTGAAGAAGGTAGACCAGGCCACCTGCTGTGAGCTTGTCCTACTCTCTAATTCCAAAAGTAAACAGAATCCTTGAGGAGGTAGGCCCCTGAAGAACCACCAGATAGCAACAGCATTCTCTGAGCACTTAGCGTGCGCCAGGCAGTGTGTTATGCACGCTAGCTCACTGAATCTTCCCAACAAGTTTAGGAAGTCGATTTTATCATCTCCACTTTGCAGAGGAGAAAAAATAAGGCTCAAAGATGTTGACTTGCCCACAGAAAATGAACCTGGAAGTTATAAATAGCATGGTTTAGAGTGGAGAAAGAGCTGGGCCGGGTGGGAGGTGACCAGAGAGTCTGGGCAGGAGGCAAGGAGTCTCTGAACTAGGTTAGCAAAGCGAAGATGACTTCATTTCCAGTTTGGGCACCCCTACCCTCACCCCCGCCAACCCAGTGAACAGGTCCGCTGCCAACGGAGAGAGGCAACCGAGGAGGGGAAGGCGGTAGGGAGGGCAGATGACTGGTGCAGGGTAGCCTGAGCTTGGGACTGCCAGCATATCTCCACGCGCTGGCCTGGGCCTTGGGAGGGAAGTTGAGACGCAGTCACTGACAGATTTGACAGGTGAAGGCCTGGGAGGAGATGGCCAAAATGCAACGTGTCACCCGGGGCCACTAGCCCCAAGGCTCAGTTCTCGCTGGAGGAAACCTCCAGAAGGCAGCGCGGGCCAAGGTGACAGGTGTCCGCGGAGACCTCCCCGCGGGACTCGCCGGCGGCGCGCTCGCTCCCCGCAGGCCTGCGCCAAGTCAGCGATCCCGCTCGGCTCTCCGCGCCCTCCCCCGGGTTCCCGGTCCCTCCAGCCTCCGTCGCCCCCGCCGTCTCCTCCTCCGGGCGCGGAGCCGAGGGCCGGGGGCCTCCGCGCACTGTAAGCCGGGAAAGCAGCATCGCGCGCCGTTCGCGGTACTGCTCGGGCCTGCCGGGCGGGGTTCGGGGCGCATGCGCGGCGACCTACGGAAACCCGGAAGGAGGGGGTGGGCGGTGCGGCTCAGGTTTCTCAGGGCGGCGGCGGCGGCGGCGGCGGCGGCG
>NW_006798250.1:37997-71504 GCF_000442215.2 Lipotes vexillifer
GGGGCCCGCCCGAGCCTCCCCGGAAAACCGATCGGCCTCGGCGCCGGCCCGCTGCCTCCTCCCGCGCCCGCTGCCTTCAGCCCCCGGCCCGCCGCCCCATCTAGAACCTCCCGGCCGCGGTCCCCGCCCCGCGGGAACCCCGCGCCTCTCCGCTTACCCTCCCTCCCTCGTCGCTGTCCCAACTTCCCTCTCTCCGCTCCATCTTCTGGCACCCGCTGCCTGCCATGCGTTCCCCGCGCCAGGGCCGGTTCACTTGACTCGACACCCCTACCCCCCACCCCAGCTGTTTCCTACAGTTCCTCCAAGCCCTTGAGGTTTCCCTTGGACGTATGCCCATCCCTCGCTTGTTTGCTTCTTTGTGGAACTGATGTCTGAAACACTGTTGTATCCTTGGAGTCCGTGTCAGGGTATGGCAGGACCTTACATAACGCTTTTGGGGGGTAAACCTGACAATTTTCCGTACACGTTTTCTCATCAGTCTTGGCTATAAGTTTATTTGCAGGAAGCAGATATTGCTGTCCTGTTTCCCAGATGGGGACTAGCCAGTGGACTGGAGGGAAGGAACACTGGCTAAGGAATCGAGCGTCTGTCCTTGGACTTGCCCAAGTGTTCTGTAACTCTCTTACCTCCTCAGGCTGTGAACTCCCTAAAGCAGAGACTGTCTCCTGCTCAAATCTCTATTCCCCGCAGCTCCCACTGTGTCTGACACATAGTAGGCACTTATCAAATGTTTGTGGAACTAAACTGAACCTAAAGACCTGGATTGGAGAGCAGGCCGTATGTAACTGGGGGATCCTCTGCTCATCTGAAAAATAAGGACTTGGCCTAGCTGATCTTCGAAGTCCACTGCTCTGTGAAGAGAGTGCCTAGCTCCCTTATTTGGTGGTGGAAGGCACGCACTCAATAAACCTTTCCTATGCCAGGTCCCATGCCGTCTGCTTCAGCTGCTGAGAGGGCCCAGCGTGAGGGTGGAGAAGGGCAGGCCAATAGACGATTGACAGCACAGTGCAGTGTTGTGCTGTGGGAGCCCAGTGGAGACCACCTTCCAGGCTGCTTGTGGGGCGTGTCTTGGGAGAGAGAGAGGATGAGTGTGTGTGTGTGTTGGGAGTGCAGCCTCCTTAGGGATGCTGACATTTTAAGGTTCCAGCCATTGTGACTTACTGGGTGCTTTTATTGCTCTTTGAGCACTACCGAGTTCATGTTCTGTTTAGTCTGGAGGGCCAGTGTCCCCATCACAGTGCAGTCATTATCACTGTTGGCCTTGAAGGCACTCTGCATAGAGGAGCTTGTTGAGAGCAAGTAACTGAGAACTGACTGCAGCGCCTTCCTCTGCTGCTCCTAGGCGTTAGGATTGGTCTCCAGGGTAGCAGGGCTGGTGCGGGAGTTGGATAGGCCTTGTGTATCTACATTGTTTGACGATGGTGATAAGAAAGATAAGTAAACGCTGAATTGTTTTGTGTCCTTGGGCCACTCACTTATCTGTCTGTTTTATAGGAGAATGAGTATAATCTCTCAGCAGGATAGAGAGGCCAAATTAATGATTGATTGCAAAGTGCTTTACAAATAGAAAGTTCCAGGACAACTTTGCAAGGTGACAGATCATTCGGAAGCCACAAAGAGCTGCCTGGAGTGATGGAACTGGGTAACACTTGCTGAAACAAAATAGTGCTGCCCAGATAGCATCCTTAACCATTTTTTCCTGTAGGAGCTTCTTTCTGCCCCCCCGCCGCCCCGCCCCCGGAAATTGGCACAGGAAAATGACAATTAAATACCAGGTATCTAAACAGGTTTATAGTCAACATCAACGTACTTATCAACCCTTTAATTCTATTGGGATTGAGATGCACATCTCCCTGAAAAGTTTGAAGGTCTTTTATAGGATGCCATTTTCATTTTCATTTTCCTGATGCCGTGTTGAGTCAGTGGGAGAGAGCCGTGTTTCCTCACAGTGGGGACTCCTGAGACGGTGGCCAGCTGATGTCGGCAGGTGCCACTTCTCAGCTGGTGCTGTGTCATGTCTTGTGGGCACACCTCGTTTTCGACATTGTTCTTTAGTTTTTGCTCCATGCTGAGGAGGACCTTCCAGACAGCTCGAAGAGCAGACCGAGGGCAGGAGACAGGAGGAAGCCTTGTGCCAGGGCCTCAAACCTTGGTGCTGCTTCCTCGCTCCCCGCCTGGAATTCAGAGCCAGTTCACCACCTCGCTCCTAGCCCAGCGCCTTAGCACATACTGTTCTCTCTGCCGGGAGTGTTTCCCTCCGCCTCCTCCTCTCCTCCTTACCTGTTAGCTTCTGTTTCTCCTTGAGATCTCAGCTCACTTGTTGCTTGCTGAGGGCAGCTTTTCTGACTTCCCCGCCCAGCGCGCTGAGCCCTGTTTGTACAGTCTGTGTAGTGTGCTGTGTTCCTCCATCGTACACTCATCTGTACCCTTGTATTTGTCTGTGTGCTTGTTTGACTAATGCCTGTCTCCCCTATGAAACTCTAAGCTCCATGGGGGCAGGGCCATGACTCTGTGTGTTGTGGTACCCTGCATACCTGGAATAGTACCTGGCTCAAAAAGTATTTGTGGGATGGATGGATGAATGAATGAATGAACGAACGAACGACTCACTCTCCAGAGTCACTGCCTTCCTCATGGTCTGCAGCCTGGTTCTCTCTCCTCTCACCGTCTTCCCTCCTTCAGAATGCAACCATTCCACTGGAGAGCTGGGAACACCACAACACTAAGCAGACCATGGCTGCCTTGACTCTGTGGATTGTGTATGTCACAGAAACAGTCACTGTCATGGTTTGGTGGGCCCCAAGGCATGGGCCATGGCTCCAGATCTCCTTTCCAACCTTTTGATCTTGGGAGTCTGAATCCGCTGCTGTATTGCCAAGGCTCTGGAAAACGACACTGACAGAGAATGATTCACAGCTGTCAACACTCAGCTGCACAGGACTGCCAGCTGACCCTCTGCCTATTTCCATCTGGCTCAGAACTGGTTGATCATGAGCTTCTTTTTAGTTACATAGGTTAAGGCTTGCTGAAACAGACACCCCGGACCCACCAAGTCCTTCCCTGAATGCCCAGGGCTTCCTAACAGCTAGGGAGCCCTATTTATTGAATAGGCAAACTCCTAGAAGTATACGGAATTGACAAACTTGGATCGTGAGGTGTTCCTGGGAGGTAGAGATCTGGGAGTAGGTGGCATTAAGCCGGCACCCTGTCCCCACCACGGAGCCTTCGGATTTTCTGCTGCCTTGTGCAGTTGCTGGCTCAGAGAAGGCCCTTCAGCCCTGGTAGCCAGGCAGTGCTCGAAGGCTGTGAGAACTCTGCTAGAACTTCTGAGTCAGCCGCAGTGAGCTCCAGATGGAGTGTGGTGCATCCCGCAGGTGTCCTGGACTGGGACAAAGGCTGAGGAACGCTGCTCTGAGCATTCCGTCGTGTGGGGATGGAGTCCTGAGGTCAGTAGCATTTAGAAGCTTCCATATGCTGCAACATCTAAAGCCATTCTGGAGTCTGTGTGAGTGATCTTGTCTCTTATTCGAAGTCTGGAAAAATGAATGTGATTGCGGGTAATTAACAACAGGCAGCTACCTGATCTTTAAGAGGCATTTGTAAAGTATATGTAAAGCATTACTTCATCACACATCTCCCTGGTTCCTACTGTGTGCCAGAGATGTGCCAGGTGCCCACAGTACAAGAGTGAATGGGACATGGTCCCTCCGCGCTGGAGCCCGGCGGAAGAAGCAGAAATGGAAACAGATTAAAATTCAACACGGGACAAGGCGTTCCAGGCACAAGAACCAAAGAACCAAATGCTGCGGGAACACAAGGGGCAGAGCCACTAATTCTGTCTAGCGTGGACAGGGAAGGGTCCACAGCTTGATTCTGAAGGATGTAGTTATAGGCTTTTGTCGGACAAGAGGGCAGGAAAGGCATCTTAGAAGGGTCAAAGTATGCAGAGGCATGGGGTCATGGGAGGGCCTGGTGTGTTAAGACAGTGCTGAAAGGTCAGTGTGGTAGGGGCATTGCGGGCAACGCTTGTCACGTGACTTAAAAATACTACATGTAGGGCTTCCCTGGTGGCGCAGTGCTTGAGAGTCCGCCTGCCGATGCAGGAGACGCGGGTTCGTGCCCCGTTTCGGGAAGATCCCACATGCCGCGGAGCGGCTGGGCCCGTGAGCCATGGCCACTGAGCCTGCGCGTCCGGAGCCTGTGCTCCGCAAATGGGAGAGGCCACAACAGTGAGAGGCCCGCATAACGCAAGAAAAAAAAAAAAAAAAATACTACATGTAGTGTTAACAATTACTGTAAATGTTTTTGACACATTACTGTTGTTTTTTTTTAAGCAGGCTCCAGATCCGTCAATAGTGAGTGTATGTTGGTACTGTTAATGAACTCTTCACCACCCAAATGTCTGTTTATCTGTCATTCTGTCCTCTCAAACTACCTATAGTAAGAAAAGCTTGTTGATTATACTGAGGTTATTAATAATAGCTATGACTTCTGGGACACCTACCACGTGCCAGGCACAATATCAGTGCTCTGCACCCATTATCTTGAACCTTCACAACAGCCCTCTGAGTTCGATATCAGCCTTGTTTTGCAGAGTCTTAGCTTGTGGATTCCCTGAAGTCACACAGGCGGTGAGGGGCCAAGTCAGGAGTCGAACAAGTTGGTTTCCTTCTGAAACCTGTGCTCTTTCCGGTATTCATGCCCCCCTTCTGATTTAGTAACATCTGCCCACCCCAGCCGTGGCATAGGAGGTCCGATATACTAAGGAGCCTTCTATTTATGAGTTGTGATTAAGCAAAGCAAACCTTGTATTCGAGCTTAGGCATCTAAATGAGTATTATCTTTCAAAGAAGTTACTTAGGGAAAAGGTAAATATATACCTATTCCATTGCTCATACCCCTTGTTACTCATTTGAAATTTCCTTGGAAGCAAATTCTGTAAGAAAATCCATCTCATTGCTTTATAATCATATATCATTTTTTAACCAAAATAGTGCTGCCTAGTTTGATCACACATCCTATCCACTAAACTTGGCTCTGACTGACTTTTGGCCGTTTCCAAAAATCCACTCTCAGTGAAGATTTGGCACCACTGGGGGTATTCAAAAGAACGGACCGCAGGCTCTCAAGGCGATTCCAGGAGGAAAGCTCCCAAAGATGGTTTGAGCAAGGAAGTGGAATTAGTGCATTGCCTCCCAGGGGGACTGTTTAAAGGAGACACGTCTCATTTGAATGCACAATTTCTGTTTTCAAAAATATCATTCCCATTACTTGCTAATTACACGCATATTTTTCTTGGCTGTGAGTTCTTTGAAGGCCAGGATGGTGATGTGTTCGATAAATGTGCTGAGTGAGTGGATGTTGAGTACAGATAGACGTGAGCCATTGGGGAACTCTGTTGTAGGGGAGAGACAGTGGATTGGAGGCAGTTTAGGTAGTTTCCTAGGACTTTGGGAGTGAAGCTTCCCAGTATTGAGCTTGGGGTTTCTAATTGCCTTGCCTGATCATAGGCCATGCCTGTATGAGGAGACTAGAATTTAAGATGAAAGCCTTCACCTCTGGAGACAGGCTCTTTATAACTGACTATTCGTAGTTTGTCACCTGTGACCTAATAGTGAGAAAAATGATGGCTAAATGAGATTGTTATAACTTTTCTCTTTTGTAATACTAGTAGCAGCTAAAATGGGTAAAATCCATCATTTACACAGGGCTCTCATATCCCCTTATCTTCATGAGTGGATATAGGAGCAACCCAATGAGGAGAGAGTGACCCACGCACAACCACACAGCTGGGAAACAGTTCCCACAGGCCTGGGCTCTGTCTAGGCCTCCTCAAGAGTGATTTGTTTTTATTTGGCTTTTGTACTTTCTTGTCAGTAAATGACTTTAAATTTTGTTCGTAAGGTTCTGCTCAGTGTAAGAGGTGCAGTTCCTTTAAAACGTTGGGAGAGTGTCAACTAGCTGTTTGTCAGTTGGAGCTATTCTCTAAAGTTGTAGACAGAGAGGCACTCACAGGGATGTGTCACCCAGACCACGTGTGTGTGCATGTGTGCCTGCTCCAGTGAAAGCCAGCGGCTTTCACTGGAGAAAACTGATGGGTCTAAAAAGAGTCCAGCTGCATTCTTTTGACTTGCAGAAAACAAGATAATAGAACGTTTATACGCACAGTGTCATCTCTTTACTAGGTATATTCCCTCCCTCCCTAAATCCTTTTTCCCTTCCCCCCAAGGTGGAGAGAGGGAATTTGAGCCTCAAGCAGAAAGCTCTGTGTACATTTCAGAGAGGATACTAGCTTTGTAGTTTGACCCATGTGACACTACTCAGTGACCTTGTACTGGCATTACAGACTCAGATGAAAGTGGGGTAAATTCACTTTTAAGGTGTAATTGGAAAAGTGAAATTAAGGAAGTAGTGGTTTGATGCCAGAATATCCATTGGAACCTCCATTTGCTGATAGGTGGAGAATTGAGCAGTCTGTTTTTATACTTGGACTCTGGTCTGAATGTTTCTTGAAAAGTAACTCATAGTAGTTTAGGCTTTTTTATTTTTATTTTTAGTTTAAATTTTTTTTTATATTTGGAGCTTTTTATCACTCTTTTTTTTTCCTACAGTTATCATGGTTTATTTTATTTTATTTATTTATTTGGGTTGCACTGGGTCTTCATTGCTGTGTGCGGGCTGTCTCTAGTTGTGGCGAGCGGGGGCTACTCTCCTTTGCGGTGTGAGGGCTTCTCATTGCGGTGGCTTCTCTTGTTGCGGAGCATGGGCTCTAGGCGCATGGGCTTCACTAGTTGCAGCACGCGGGCTTCAGTAGTTGTGGCTCGCAGGCTTCAGTAGTTGTGGCTCGCGGGCTCTAGGGTGCATGCTCAGTAGTTGCGGCGCACGGGCTTAGTTGCTCCGTGGCACGTGGGACCAGGGCTCGAACCCGTGTCCCCTGCATTGGCAGGCAGGTTCTTAACCACTGCACCACCAGGGAGGTCCCAGGTTAGGCAATTTTCAGTCTATTTTGTCAGTTTATTATGACTTGTGTAGAATTTCTGCCTCCAGTCTCTACCAACTACAATCTACCTTACACACTCCTCTACCTTCTGTCACTCTTTTGCTCAGAAAATCTTCAGTGGCCCCCTATTGCCTAGTAATAAATTCTAAGGACTTTACCTTTGTATTCAAATCCCCCATTCTACCTTTCCCTTGTTTCCTCTGGTGCCTTTTCTCCTGTCTCCCCAGCACGCGCCACCCCAAGATTTACAGAAAGTACTCCACGTGCTCTAGTCTCCTGGGGTACAAAAGACTGTCTCATGCTTTAAAAAATCTTCTTCCCTTTTTCTGGAATTCCCTATCCCCAAACCCCACCTCCTTTCCCAGATGTCCCAGGGGAATGAACCTTCCATGTCCCAGTTTGCCATGATATATATAGTTGCTTGATCCCCCTCTGCTCCTCTTAGTCTTTGAACATCTTCAGGGCAGAGACTGTTTCTTTCCCACACGCTCAAACAGTTTCTAAAGTTTTAAGTTATATTTGTGTGTATTTTGTATTGGTGCCCCATGATCCTTTTTTTCCCCTCTGGAAAAAATCTGTACACATGTAAAGAAAGCATATTTTGTTTGCTTCGATAGAACCATGCTATTTTTATCTACTCTAGCGTTCACTTCCATAATTTCCTTAGGAACTTTGTCTGCTTTATCTGTCATGATTTAATAGTAGCATGTAGAAGCCCACAATGTATATTTGTACAAGAAATATTGTCAGATTATTTCCATATGCTATGGTCATGTTGTTAGATTTTCATTATTTAGATTTTCTTTATTAGTCATTTTAATGCTTTTTGTTTTGAAGTCTAATTGATCAAATTACTGTCCTAGTAAACTGCTTCTCTTGTCCTTACTCAGTCACAATAAACCTGTGTCATCTCCTTTCTTGTAATTGGTTTGACTTTTTTTTTTTTTTTTTTTGCGGTACGCGGGCCTCTCGCTGTTGTGGCCTCTCCCGTTGCGGAGCACAGGCTCCGGACGCGCAGGCTCAGCGGCCATGGCTCACGGGCCCAGCCGCTCCGCGGCACGTGGGATCTTCCCGGACCAGGGCACAAGCCCGTGTCCCCTAGCATCGGCAGGCGGACTCTCAACCACTGCGCCACCAGGGAAGCCCTATTTCTAGTTTTTTAAGGAGCTTCCATACTGTTCCACAAAGTGGCTCTGTCGATTTACATTAGATAGATTAATAGATAGGCCAGGTTTATTGAAGTATGTTTTACATGCAGTAAATTTTACCGTTTTTTAGTGCACAGTCCTATGAGTTTTGGTAAACCCATTCACTTGTGTAAGCACCACCCAAAGATAGAGATATAGAAAAGTTCTGTCACCGCAGAATCTTCCCTCGTGTGCTTTTGTAGTCATCCTTTCCCCCAACACAGCCACGGGTAATCACGGGTGATCTGTTTTCTGTATCTATACTTTTGCCTTTTCCACAATGTCAGATAAGTGGAGTCATACAGTGTGTTGTGTTTTCAGTCTGAGTTATTTTACTTAGTATAGTGCATTTGAGGTTATCCATGTTGTTGCATGCATCCCTAGTTTGTTCCTTTTTCCTGCTGTTTAGTATGCCATTTGAATAGACATACCTCAGTTGGTTTAACCATTCACCAGGTTTTGGACACTTGGGTTGTTTCCAGTGGCTATTATAAATAAAGCTGCTTTGAACATTTGAACACAAGTCTTTGTGTGGACATATGTTTTCCTTTTTCTTAAGTAAATACCTAGGTATGGGATTGCTGGGCTGTAGAGTAAGGGTATACTTAACTTTATGAGAAACTACCAAAGTGCTTTCTAAAGTGGCTACACTGCATTCCTACCAGCAATATATGAGGGTTCCATTTGCTCTACCTCCTTAGCAACGATTGTCATATGCTGTGAGGTTAAGAGTCTAGGTTCATTTTTCCCATCTATCCAGTTGTTTCAGCACCATTTATAGAAGCCCAATTCTTTCTCTATTGAATTGCCTTGGCACCTTTTACCATGTATGTACAGGCATGTTTTGGGACTCTATTCTGTTCTCTGTGTCTCTCCTGATGCTAATCCTACATTGTCCTGATTATTGTAGCTCTATAGTAAGCCATGAAAACATGCAGTATAAGCATGTAGTATAGCTTCTCCAACTTTGTTCTTTCTCACAATTGTTCTGCCCATTTGAGGTCTTTTGCATTTTCATATAATCTTTAGAGCGAGTATGTCAGTTTCTGCAGAAGAGGCTGCTTGGATTTTCATTGGCATTGCACTGAATCGTTTTTTATATATATATTTATAGCAGCTTTATTCATAGTTGCCAAAACTTGGAAGCAACCAAGATGTCCCTCAATGGGTGAATGGATAAATAAACTGTGGTTTATTGTTTATTCCAGTGGAATCTTGTTTAGCACTAAAAGGAAATGAGCTATCAAGCCATGAAAAGACATGGTGGAACCTTAAATGCATACAGGCATACCTCGTTTTATTGCGCTTTACTTTATTGTGCCTTGCCTTATTGTGTGTTTTTTTTCTTCCAGTTTTATTGAAATATGGGTGACCTACAGCACTGTGTAAGTTTAGATACAGCATATTGATTTGACTTACATACATCATGAAATTATTACCACAGTAAGTTTAGTGACCATTAATCATCTCATATAGATACAAAATAAAAGAAAAAGAAAATATATATTTTTCATTGTGGTGAGAACTCTTAGGATGTACTCTCTTAACAACTTTCATGTGTAACATACGGCATTGTTAATTACATTTATCATGTTGTAAAATACCTGTCTAATACTTATTTATCTTATAACAGGAAGTTTCTACCTTTTGACTGACTTCATCCAATTCCCCCTCCCCTACCCCCGACCTCTGGTAACCACAAATCTAATCTCTTTTTCTATCAGTTTGTTTGTTTTTGAGGTATAATTGACCTACAAGATTATGTTAGTTCCTGGTGTACAACATAGTGATTCTATATTTCTATACATTCTTAAATGATCACCACAATAAGTCTAGTTGCCATCTGTCACTATTCAAAGATATTATATTATTTTTGACTATATTCCCGACACTGTACTTTTCATACCCGTGACTCACTTATTTGGTAGCTGGAAGTTGTAATGCTTAATCTCCCGCGCTTGTTTCTCTCCTCCCCCTCCTCCCCTCTGGCAACCACCTGTTTATTTTCTGTATCTCTGACTCTGTTTTGTTATGTTTGTTAATTTTCTGTTTTAGAGTCCACATATAAATGCAGTTATACAGTATTTGTCTTTCTCTGTCTGACTTATTTCACTTAGCATAATACCATGTAGGTTCATCCATGTTGTCACAAATGACAAGATTTCATTCTTTTTTTGTGGCTGAGTAATGTTCCATTACACACACACACACACACACACACACACACACACACACCCCACATCTTTTTTATCCATTAATCTATTGATAGGCAGTTAGGTTGCTTCCATTATCTTGGCTCCTGTAAATATGCAATTGCATATTGTTCCTAAGCAGTGAACATAGGGGTGCAGATATCTTTTCAAATTGGTATTTTTATTTTCCTTGGATAAATACCCAGGAGTGGAATTGCTGGATTATATGATAGTTCTAGTTTTAATTTTTTGAGGAACATCCATACAGTTTTCCATAGTGGCTGCACCAATTTACATTCCCACCAACAGTGCAAGAGGGTTCCCTTTTCTCCACGTTCTCGCCAACACTTGATATTTGTTATCTTTTTGATAATAACCTTTCTGAGTGGTGTGAGGTGATATCTCATTGTGGTTTTGATTTGCATTTCCTTGATAATTAGTGATGCTGAAGTACTTTTTGTGTGGCTGTTAGCCATCTGTATGTCTTCCTTGGAAAAATGTCTATTCAAGTCCTCTGCCCATTTTTTATGGGGTGTTTGTTTTTTTGATGTTGAGTTATATGACTTATTTGTATATTTTAGATATTAACCCCTTATTGGATTTATTGTTTACAAATATCTTCTCCCATTCAGTAGACAGCCTTTTCGTTTTGTTGGTAGTTTCCTTCTCTGTGCAAAAACTTTTTAGTTTGTTGTAGTCCCATTTGTTTATTTTTGCTTTTATTTCCCTTTCCTGAGGAGACATACGCCCCCAAAAATGTTTTCTTCTAGGAGTTGTATGGTTTCAGGTCTTACATTTGAGACTTTAATCTATTTTGAGTTTATTTTTGAATATGGTGTGAGAACGTAGTCCAGTTTGATTCTTTTGCATGTAGCTGTCTAGTTTCCCCGATACTATTTATTGAAGAGGCTGTCTTTTCCCCATTGTATATTCTTGCCTCCTTTGTTATAGATTAGTTGCCCATATAAGTGTGGGTTCATTTGTGGACATTCTGTTCTGTTCCATTTACTTATGTGTCTGTTTTTGTACCAGTACCATACTTTTTTTTTTTTTTTATGACAGTAGCTTTGTAGTATAGTTCGAAATCAGGGAATGTGATATGTCCAGCTTTGTTCTTCTTTCTCAAGATTGTTTTGGCTATTTGGGGTGTTTTGTGTTTTCAGTTTTGTTTATCTTTTCAGAGAACCAGCTCGTAGTTTCATTGATCTTTTCTATTGCTTTCTTAGTCTCTATTTTATTTATCTCCACTCTGATCTTCATTATTTCTTTCCTTCTACTATCTTTGGATTTTGTTTGTTCTTTTTCTAGTTTCTTTAGTTGTAAGGTTAGATTGTTTGAGATTTTTCTTGTTTCCTGAGGTAGGCTTATATTGCTATAAATTTCCTTCTTAGAACTGCTTTTGCTGCATCCCATAGATTTTGGATTGTTGTGTTTCCATTTTCTTTTGTCTTCTGGTATTTTAAAATTTTCTCTTTGATTTCTTCAGTGACACACTGGTTGTTTAGCATATTGTTTAGCCTCTGCATCTCTCTTTTTGCAGTCTTTTTCTTGTAGTTGATTTCTAGTATCATACTGTTGTGGTTGGGAAAGATGTATTATATAATTTAAGTCTTCTTAAATGTAGTGAGTCTTGTTTTATGGCCATCATGTGATCTATCCTGGAGAATATTTCATGTGCACTTGAAAAGAATGTGTATTCTGCTTTTGAATGGAATGTTACATAAATATAAAGTCCTTCTTGTATAATGTGTCATTTAAGGCCAGTGTTTCCTTATCAATTTTCTGTCTGGATGATCTGTCCATTGATGTTAGTGGGGTGTTGAAGTCCTCTACTATTATTTTGTTACCATCAATTTCTCCCTTTATGTTTGTTAATATTTGCTTTATGTATTTAGGTGTTCCTATTTTGGGTGTATATATATTTACAACTGTTATATATTCTGGTTGGATCTATCCCTTTATCACTATGTAATGTCATTCTTTGTCTCTTGTTATAGTCTTTGTACTAAAGTCTATTTTGTCTCATATTGTTACACACACACACACACACTCACACACACACACACACATATATGAATGATTATTTTAAGTTGATGATCTTTTAAGTTCCAACACATCCTAACAACCCTGTATTTTTACTCCCCCGCCTTTAATATTTTTGACATCATATTTTACATCTGTTTGTTTTGTATATCCCTTAGCTACTTATTGTGGATATAGGTGATTTTACTACCTTATCATTTAACCTTCATGCTAGCTTTATACATGGTTGATCTACTACCTTTACTGTTTATTTGGTTTTACTGATGAGATTTTTTTTAGTAATTTTCAGAGGTTTTCTCTTATTCTTTCAATTGAAAAAAATTCCTCTGCTTTCTCATTTTGCTTAACTTTCTCTGTCTCTGAAATTAGGTGAAACAGTTACCTGTTGTATTGTTGAAGGGGTGTCCTTGTATGGAAGTATCCCTATATAGTCTGTATGTACCCAGTGACTTTGGTAGGAGAGCTGGATCTGACGTGAGCACAAGTCATGTCTTTCCCGTTGTTGTCAGGTCATAGGAGTTCTTAATATATTCTAGATATTAACACCTTATCAGATATATGATTTGCAAATATTTTCCCGCAGTCCATGAGTTGCCTTTTCACTCTGTTGATTGTGTCCTTTGAAGCAAAGAATTTTATAGTAGGAGAGGTTTTAAGAGCTGAGGTGAGGACATTGTAGACCACCTGTGTTAACTGGCCTTACCCAAAGGAAAAGTAAACTTTCTCTTATCTTCATGACAGGGGGTACTTTTATAACCTGGAGCTAGGCACCCACGGTGGTTAGGCTCCTACTCTCCCAGCAGACAATGAGCGATGGGAGCATATCTTCCTTGATTATTACATTTCAAAGGGGAGAGAGGAGGTTAAAGGTCTTTTTTTTTTTTTTTTACATCTCTGGAGGTTCCTTAAGAAACTAAAATTAGAGTTACCATATGATCCAGCAATCCCACTTCTGAGCATATATTTGGAAAAGACGAAAACTCTAATTTGAAAGATACATGTACCCCAATGTTCATAGCAGCACCATTTATAATAGCCAGGACATGGAAGCAACCTAAATGTCCGTTGACAGATGAATGAATAAAGAAGATATGGTAAATACATACAGTGGAGTATTACTCAGCCATAAAAATGAAATAATGCTATTTGTAGCAACATGGATGAACCTAGAGATTATCATACTAAGTGAAGTAAATCAGAGACAGACAAATATCATATGATATCAATTATATGTGGAATAAAAATTGATACACAAATGAACTTATTTACAAAGCAGAAACAGACACACAGACATAGAAAACAAACTTATGGTTACTAAAAGGGAAGGGGAGGGAGGGATAAATTAGGAGTTTGGGATTAATAGATACACACTACTATATATAAAATAGATAAACAACAAGGACCTACTGTATAACACAGGGAACTATATTCAATATCTTGTAATAACCTATAATGGAATAGAAGCTGAAAAAGAATAGATACCTATGTGTGTACCTAATATATATATATATATATATATGTATCTTAACCTTATATTGTGGTAGGCAGAATGGATCCCCCAGAGACATCCAGGCCATTAAGCCCTGGAACCTATGAATATGTTATGTTACACGGTAAAGGGGATTTTGCAGATGTCTTTAAGGTTACAGTATTAGTTTTTATTGCATCCGTGACAAATTACCACAGATTTAGTGTCTTAAAACTACACAAACTTATTATCTCATAGTTCTGTAGGTCAGGAGTACAGGTACAGCATGGCTCAGTTGGATCTTCTGCTTAGAGTCTCACAAGGCTGGGATCAAGGTGTCAGCAGGGCTCTGTACCTTTCTTGAGGCTCTGGAGATTAATCTGCTTCCAAACTCATTTGGGTTGTTGTCAGAATTTAGTTCCTCGTGGTTATAGGGCTAACGACCCCATTTCCTTGCTGGCTGTCAGCTAGGAGTTATTCTCACCTTCTAGAGTCGGCTTGCATTCCTTGGCTCATGACTCCCTTCCTCCATCTTCAAAGCCAGCAAAGGCAGGTGGAGTCCTTCTCACTTTTGGAATCTCACTGACTTCCCCTTCTGCCTTCTCTCTCCTCTTCTGCCACATCTCTCTGACTTACTTGTATGCCTTCCTCTTCTGCTTTTAAGGGCTCATATGATTACATTGGACACAACTGGATAATCTGGGATAATCTCCGTATTTTAAAGTTGGCTGATTAGTACCCTTAATTCCATCTGCAAAGTCCTTTCATGGTAGTACATAGATTAGTGTTTGACTGAATAACTGAGGACAGGAATCTTGGGGAACATATTTAGAATTCTGCCTACCACAGTTGCGGACTTTAAGATAGGGAGAGTAGCCTGGATTATCCAGGTGGACCCAATCTAATCACATGCGGTCTTAAAAGCATAGCACTTTCTCTGGAAGCAGGAGCCATATGGCAAAAGAAGTCAGAAGCATGAGAAAGATTCGATATGCTGCTGCTGGGTTTGAATGTAAAGGCCTATGTTCTTCTCAGAGAGAGAACCCTAGGACCTAAGAGCAGCCTCCAGCTTACAGCTAGCAAAGAAACTAAGATCTTAGCCCTACAACCACAAGAAACAGGAATGCTAACAACCTGAATGAACTTGGAAGCAGATTCTTCTCAGAGTCACCTGAGAAGAGCCCAGTCAACTGACATCTTGATTTAATTTATGAGACTCTGAGCAGAGAAACCAACTAAGCCTGTCTGGACTTCTGACACACACAGCTCTGAGATAATAAATTTGCATTCTTTTAAGCTGCTAAGTTTGTGGTAATTTGTTATAGCAGCAATAGAAGACTAAAACAGATATTAGTAAAGTCACTCTTTCTTCTGGTTAGTGTTTGCCTGGTATAACTTTTTCTGTCCTTATTATCTGTCTGTCACTTTGTAGATAGATAAAGTAGGTTTCTTATAGATAGCATATAGTTATCTTGCTGTTTTAAATCCAGCCTGACAATCTTTGTCTTTTAATTGGTATTTAGACCATTTATATTTCATGTAATTGTCAATAGGGTTGGGTTTTAACTGCCTCCTTACTGCAGTCTGGAAATTACCTCCAGGCAGTAAGCTGGGGCATTGATAGAGTTTATCTCCTTTGTTTTCTTTCTTTCTGCCATCATGGTCCTTCACTGCCTGTTGTTCACTGTCTGAAAACTGTTGTTTCATATATTTTGTCCAGTTTCTTGTTTAAGGTGGGAAGGAAAACTCCATCCCTCTTACTGTATCAAAGCAGGAAGTAGAAGTCCTCAACAATGTAATTTCTAATTAATATTTTAAAAACATCCTCTTCATGAAGTCCCTTTTATGTGAAATATGAGTGTATGTTTATATGTATAATTCAGTCACAAAAAGGATAATATATATACTAAAATATTACTATATATGAATATGGCAGATGGCTACCTGTTTAAAAATAGAATCAAATAATTAGTCAGTGACAGAACTTGACCATATCCTGAACCTGTCAACTTTTTTCAGTCTCCATGTCTTGATGGCTAGTTCCTTCTGCTTGGAATGCTTCCTCAGCTCATATCCTTTCCTGCCTGGCAGCTTTCCATGTATCCTCCAGAACCAGCTCCAGGGTCATCACCTCTCTGCTTCCCAGTCCCCCCAGACAGAATCCGTATTTCTTCTTCTGGGCTGCCATCACACTCCACCCATAGAACCATTATGGCACATGCCATGCTGTGTTTTAAGTATATGTTTCTGTGTGGACTCCCTCCTACCAGGAAGCCCTGGAAGGCAGGAAGCTGATTTTGGTCTTCCTTTTCTTTGTCTTATCCTCTAACAGCAGTATGTCTTCTGCATAGAATTTTTGATATATGATTATTGAATTAATGACTCTTTTCATGTGCTAAAAAGCAATGCTGTTATTACTCCTCATTTTAATGTCACATATTTGTAAATGTGAGTCCTCTTTAATCACTTTGCTTTTCTCCTAGTAAATTCCTCATCTATGCCTGTCTGTTGCTGTTCTCTGTGTTGCTGGCCCTTCGTCTGGATGGCATCATTCAGTGGAGTTACTGGGCTGTCTTTGCTCCAATATGGCTGTGGAAGTTAATGGTCATTGTTGGAGCCTCGGTTGGAACTGGAGTCTGGGCACGAAATCCCCAATATCGGTAATACTGCTTTATAAAACCTTTTGGTCTCTACTCTGAGCGGGGGTGGGGGGACAGTATCTTGTTTTTCACTTTATCAAAAGTCAGGACTATTTTCTTTTCTACCTCTCTGAGGTTTTATAAGAACTGTAATATAGGCAAGCTGAGTTCTGTTCTAAGTTTTTAAAAATTAAGTGTTTGATATCCACTTTTTAACAAATGCACTGTTATTTTAGGTGCTTAAGTTCCTAACCAGCCTACAAAAGTTTAAGTAATCTAACATGCATCCAAGATATAGAACTGTTATACCATATGCTAGACAAGGACGTATAAAACCATCACGTTTGTAGCAGCAATTCTACAAACCACAGTTCTAGCTTTTGGCCATCAGGGGTCCATCCTTCTCCACTCAGTCCCGGAACTGGGTCTGCCCTTGTCCCAGTCTCCTAGTCCTGGGGTTTTAGGACTGTTAGTGTGGCGGAGGCAGCTCGGCCAGGAAAGTTAGGTCCTGAGACAGGAAAAGGGGAGCCCCAGACACCGTGAAGGAGAGCAGAGCCTTGGGGGCCGGGCAGAGGCGTACCCTTTACCTTCACCCCCCTCTTCCCTCACGCCTTTCTTCTTGGACGGTCTTCTTCTGGTCCAAGTTCCTGTCGTGAGCTCAGTCCAGTGTGCAGCCTGGTGCTGCTGGGGCCCACAAGAGTCTCTCTGCTCTCCCTCACAAAGTTTGGAACTTTGGAAAGGAGAAAGGGGGACTTGAGAGTGAGGGGCTATTCTAAACCATCACCAGGAAGATGAGGAGTGAAGAAATGCCGGGTAGGCAGGTGGGGAGAGAAGAGGGGGACACGTGCAGCTGCTCATGTGAGAAAAGTGTAGAAGTGGGGACCATCTCAACTTGTTTAAATCTTTGTTATGAACTTTAAAAATGAGATTTAGATCGAGTAAAATATGTTACCGCATACGTGTCTAAGAACTTGAAAATAGCTACACAAAGAGCCCTGGCAGATGGGGGACATTCATGTGTAGCTTATATTTTTTAAGTTCTTAGGTTTTTCTTTTTTAAGCTTACCTGTGTGGCCATAAATCTTTTATTTTTTATGAGGCATTTTCAGATATCTAATGTTTGCTACTCAAAGAATGAAAAGTTACATAGCTAAACATTTTAAGTTCCACTAGTTATTTAGAAGCTGTCTGGGCTTTTCTCTGTTGGTTACATTTAAGATTCCTTTCAAGATTCCCTTAAGAAAAGGAATTGTATGTGCGTAGCTGAATGTCCTGAATGTACAGACATGGTCATTCTAGTGTCAGTACTGTCCAATGGAACATTGTTGGGTCCTATAGAAATAACCACTGACCTCATTTTCTCTGTGTCCTAAACTTACAAGTATTTATCACCAACATGACACATCACAAATGTTCATCTATATTTTGAATGAAGCACAGTCAGCCTTGCAAATGCATTGTTAAGCATTTTCCTGATTGGTGGCCTTATTATTTTTTTAATTGTTAACCTATTAAGTCCAAGCATGATCCTTAAGCAGCTTTAACTGATTTAAAGAACAGTTTTAATGGCTCTTCTTTATCATCTGCAGGTGTCAATTCATCCTAATGGAATAGAAAGGAAAATAAAAAGGCGTTCACAATTTTATTTGCATTTTAAAATAGCACCTAACAACAGTTACTGTATTTTCTTGAAATATAGCGCACGACACACTTATTCATAAAACTAGAGCTATTTTGATAGTATCGCATGAAATGTGATTTACATGGTTTTTAATTCACTGAGAGACAGGGATCGTGAGATTTCAGGGATATTTGTCAGTGTTTAGCAGTAGAAGCAATCAGCTTAAATAATCTTGGAAGTAGTTGAATTTAAAGTTATGGACCAGAGTGTTTATGTGCACTGTCAGGAAATAATAACTGGCTGTTGCTTCTGAGAATATCTTTATTCCGTTCAAAGTCTAAGTCTGGTTTGGTTGTAAATGTTCATTTCTCGTCCTGTAGTAGTTCTTTGATGTTTGAAAGATTGCCTGTTAAGGAGGAATGTTGATTTAGCTTTCTACCTGATTTTCCTTAGCCTTTTGTTAAATTTACAAATACAGTCCTTAGTATCCACATAAGTTGGTATTTGCCCTGAGCTGCTTGCTTGTTATGGAGACTCCAAACTGAGGGTGTTTTTCTTCTCCTTCTGTCCCTTTCCAGAGCAGAAGGGGAAACATGTGTGGAGTTCAAGGCGATGCTGATCGCGGTGGGCATCCACCTGCTGCTCCTGATGTTTGAAGTGCTGGTCTGCGACAGGATCGAGCGAGGCAGCCACTTCTGGCTCCTGGTCTTCATGCCGCTCTTCTTTGTTTCCCCAGTGTCTGTGGCAGCTTGTGTTTGGGGCTTTCGACATGACAGGTCACTGGAGGTGAGCTTTCGTATATTTAAGAAGGTTTTAAAAAGCAAAATCTTTTGGTCAGTTATTGTAATGGAGACTTCTGGTCCTTGGTTGGGAAGAGGTTGATCACTAACGCTAGATCATGGTACATAAGGAAACGAAAGATGATGGAAATAATCACGTTTCTGTTTCTGGACTTAGAACGCTGGTTTTTCACTGAGGCCGTCAGGCTTCTTCCAGCTTCACGTCTTTCCCTGCCCACCTGGATCAGCCAGCTTCTCCTGAGAAACAGAACCAGTAGGATAGATGTAGACGTGGATATAGATGTAGATGTGCAGATAGATATACACACGAGGAGGTTTATTTGAAGGAGCTGGTGGCAAGTCTGGAATTGATGGCGCAGGCTGGCGGGCTGGAGACTCAGCAGGATATCTCCCTCTCCAGGAAACCTCAGTTCTTGCTCTTCAGGCCTTTTAACTGATTGGATGAGACCTACGCACATCATCGAGGGAAATCTCCTTTTCTTAAAGTCAGTACCCTTACAGCAATACCTAAATTATAGTTTGGTTAAATGACCGGGTACTACAGCCCAGCCAAGCTGACGTGTAAAACTAACCAGCACAGCACCTCAGACCCCATGACCAGCACTTTGTCTGCTCCCTGGTTAGCTTATCCTGATGGGCCTATATGTTCATTTAGTAAGCATTTATCAAGTATTTACTATACGCCAAGCCCTCTTGGCCTAAACGTAAGGGATACACACACGAATGAAAAAGCGATCCTAGCAATGCTAATAGTAGTAATGAAAATAATAGCAGATAATATTTACTGACCACTTGCTGTGTACCAGGCCTGGGGCTGGACGCTTCCATGCAGTAGGATCTCATTGAAGATCTGCAACAATCCCGTGACGTGGCTGCACTTGCTACCCCTGGTTTCCAGAAAGGGTAGGGAATTATTTGTTCCTGGCCTCTTATCCAGGGGCAGGGCCAGGATTCCATTGCAGGCAGCCCGACTCCAAAGCCCGTGCGCCGAACTGCCCAGAAGCTGAGGGCCCACAGCCAGGTCCAGAATGGCTCGAGGGGGGAAACTGGACACTGTGGATGCCGTGTTGAGCTGCGTGGGTCGAGAGCGGAGGAAGAAGACCGCAGTTGGTCAGAAGGGAGAGTGGGAACTGGTGGGTGGCAGCTCAGGGCACGTGAACCTGGCGAGGGAGGCACCCACAGTGGGAGAGTGATGGAGCCAGGCCCCGGGGCACCACTGGGAACAGGGCCCTGAGCGACAGGAGCGGCTGTGCCTGGCACGGGGAGAGCGACCCCTCAGCCCTGGTCCGGGCGGCCATGGAGGGAGAGGAGACCTGGGGCCCTGCTCCAGCCTCCCTGCGCTTGCCCTCCCGCTTCAGACCCTCTGCCCCGCCGGGTCCTCCAAGAATTTGCTCTTGAACTGGTCCACTCTCCGGCGACCTCGCTCTCTCATCTGAAAGGGAAAACAGAAAACAGCAGCAATACCCCCTCAGGCCTCTGTTTGCCTCTCGTGCCTCTTCCTTCCTCACAGAAAGGCCCTGGGAAGCAGTGCGGCAGGGACCCCGCATTCCCTGCTCTGGCGCGCGCTCCCCGGGGCCCGGGGCCTCATCCAGGGGCCTCTTGAGCCCCCATCTTGTCTGGCCGCTGGCCGTGCTGTAGCTCCTGACACCCCTGGTCCCTCGACCAGTCTGGCCACCTCTGCCTGCGTTCAGCTCCTTCTCTGAAGTATTCTTCCTCCGTCCGCTCCTTGCACGTTGCTGTTCCATAGGATTCTAGTCCTGGGCGTTTTCTGTCCTCACTGCGTGCACTTCCTCTGAATGATCTTGTTCACACTTCCTGCCTCCGCTGCCACGTACGTGCTCTCTCACTTCCTAAATTCGCATTTGTAAACTCCGATTTCTACACGAGCTCCAGACTCATCCAACTTCCCCTGAATCTGTATTCCCTGTATTAGTTGGAGGCACCATTTCCACCCAGTCACACTTACCTGTCTACTTTGTGCCTCTGTTGCTTTGCATTTTTCTCTATTATCTGAGCAAAATGAAGTAAAACCAAGCTTTAAAAATCATTTGTAAAAGCTTACATTAAACAAAATCACTGAGATCAAAGCTTCTCGATTTTACCTATTTGGGGCCGTGTTTCTCAGTGGGGCTGGGTGTGCTCTTGGCGTTTTGGATAGGAAATGTTTTGTTGCACAGGACTGTGCCCTGCATTTCAGGACACTTATCCCTGACCTCTGCCCACTAAACACTAGCGGAGGTGCTCCCTCAAGTCATCGTGACAGCCATTAGGGCCCCTGCACATTTCCTAGCTCTTCCGCAGGTGAGCATCATTACCCAGGTTGAAAAGCACTCAGAAAGTTCTATAAATACTGTCAGATGAGAGCTGAGGAGGAGGTTTAAGAAAACTGAAAATTTGGAACTTTGTTTCTTAGAAAGTAAAAGCATATACGAGGGCTAGGACTATACTGGGCATGAAACCGTATTTTCCTAATGCAGTGTGGTCACACTCTTGGCAATCTACCTACGAGAAGAAAGCACATGCCAAGAGTTGAGCTCCCTCCTGGTTCTTGTGTCCCAGGAGGAGTACCTACATTGGCTAGGGGGTGACTGGGGCTAGGTTCCCCCAGAGCCCTGAAGGAGGAGTCCAGGTGAGCCAGGGTGCCCTGTGCAGGTAGGAAGGGGATGGTATTTTTCAGGCAGAGGAAGTAACACATAAGCAGCCGTAGATGCAGAAGAAAGTCTGTCATGTTGAGTGGACCAGTGACTCAGATATGACTGGAGCACAGTTTTGCAAGATGCAGACAGTCCTAGAGGTGGAACATGGTGACAGTGTCACAGCCACAGTCATGTGGTAATATGAATGAACGCACTCAACACCATTAAACTGTACCCTGAAAGACGGTCAAGACAAAGAGGGTAAGTTTTACATTATGTGTATTTTTCCACAGTAAAAAGAAAAAAATGCCTGGAGCATGAAGTGTAAAGGAGGGAGCAGGGGAGGAGGGGGTCTGCATAGAGGGATTGGGCTGAGTAAGGGCCAGTCCTCAGTCCTCAAGGCGTTGCTGAGCTTCCCAGGACACCATAATGAGCTCACAGGGGCACCATGGGATACCGGACATTTCTGAGGGAAAAGCAGTGATCCCTGACATCTGTAGGGACACCCTACGACTACTAGCTCCATGTAGTTTACGGCTTTACTATTAGGTCACACTACATTCATTTCGATAGTGTCATGGAAGAGTCTAAGTTGTTGGCAGTTGCTGGGATGAGAAGGCAATACTGTGCAAAAATCCGTACGGAGAGCAGGTGATGAGGGTGGCAGTGTCTTGAGGAATGGTGCAGTGCCAACAGGCACACACGTCCCACTAGGAATTACTTGTCGTTAGTTAAGAATGGGACACACATAATATTTTTCTTTCAGTTAACGTGAGGTAATATTTTTTTTAGATGGCTACTTAGGATAAGTACTCAGTTTAGATCTAACGACTTAAATCAGTGGAACTGTTAGGTGTTTCTTTTGGCCCAGAGGCCTCAGAAAGAATTGCTGAGTCGCTAAATGCCCTGGGAACTGGGAACTTTGGGGCAGCTCTGGGCCAGGTCACGTGGCGTCCTGTGACTTTCATCCTGTGGGCAGTGATGAGCCCTTTGAAGAGCAGTGAGCACTGCAGCCAGAAGGAGGGCCGCCTGCGGGGCATTCGGGAGCACGAGGGCCCGAGGAAGCAGGAGTAGTCGGGATGGGGTCCGGGCTAGGGATGCTAGAGAAGTCTGCACGGTGGAGGACAGGGCCAAGTGCCTGAGCCCGAGGGTGTGGGAAACAGAATGCGGGCTGCCCTCCTGTGTCCTAATTTGGGGAATCAGGCCGCGGCGGTAGCTCCCGGTGAGACAGGGTGAAGGCAGCAAGGTGCGGGAGGTGGGGTAATGAACTCAGGGGGGAGAAGGGCTTCCTCTGAAGTGCCTCAGGGAGAGTCGGCTCTGGGCCACAGCAGGAAGGCCAAGGTGGAGACAGGTTGGAGAAGCGAGCAGTAGGAGGTCGCGCAGGCCAGGGATGTGGAGGCTGGCTCTGCTCCCCACCCCAGGGCGGGGCGAGGGAGTGAAAGCACGTGTGTTTGTGTCTGAGTCTCTACAGTGGGGAGAGAGGCTGAGTTTAAGGCTTTGGGGGGCATCACCATTTAAGGAGAGGAAAAGGCACATGAAAGGGAAGTGTCAGAGACCAGGAGGATGGTGAGACTGCACGCTGGGATCCTCGAAGGAGGGAGGAGTGGTGGGCAATCTCCCACGCTGCAGAGACGCCCAGTAGGATGCCAGCTGAAGTGGTCCGATGCTGCAGAGCTGATCAGGTGACCTTGATGAAAGCAGTTTCTGGGTGGTCCTGAGGGTGGAGGCCGGGCCACAGTGGGTGGAGCTTGGAGTGGCAGGGGTGGCCGTAGGTGTGTCTCACAAAGCTTGATGGTTTGGGGTTATTTTGTGTTGAATGGGAATGAGTTGAACATGTTTCTGTGCTTCTGGGAAGGATCGTGGAGTGGCGGGGTTAAAGATGCAATACAGACTCCATAATTGATGTCTTGATGTGACAGGGTCCTTGAGGAGCCAGAAAGGAAGGGGTGGGATACAGGCTGAGTTCCAGGTACAAGAAGAAAGCAGTACAGGGTTGATTAAGAACAGAGATGTTTGTGGGTAGGCGCAGAAAGGAAGCTGGGGGAGACCACCGGAGATTGCGTCTCTGCAGATCGCGAGCCTGGAAACAGGTCATTGCCTGGATGAGCATAAAGGGCCGAGCAGCCACTGAGCAGAGGACGAGGCACAAGGCCAGGGCCAGGTTTCTCCTTGACACAGCACTGCTTTGCTCCTCCGGTGCTGAAAATCAGGAGGTTGCAACTTGACATAATAAAACTTTTGCTGCATTATAATTTGCATTGCCTTTTAGTGTGTCAGCCAAACAATTGTGGTGTTGAATGCAACCGTTATTTTGTTTAACTGATTCTTCTCTTCATTTTTAGTTAGAAATCCTGTGTTCTGTCAACATTCTCCAGTTCATATTCATTGCCTTAAGACTGGACAAGATCATCCACTGGCCGTGGCTTGTATGTAACTTTTTAAATCCTTAAATAAACTTTTCTTTTTATTATAAAAGTTATTCGTGTTTATTGTAGAAATGTTGGAAAAGACAGGCAAGTGAAGGTAATAGGATAATAATCACCCATAATCCACTGGGAGATAACATGGTTAGTGTTTTTTGTTTCCTTGTTTGGGGGTTTATTGTTTCATAAAGATAATTGAGATCATACTGCACGTATAATTTGGTATCCTGCTTTGTTGTTCTAATGTTGTATTATAAGCATTTTTACATGTCAATAAAAGGTTCTTATAAGCATGACTTTTCAAGTTTAATTGATGCAAAATATTCTTCAAATACATTTACGAGACTGTCCCCTCATTTCCAAATATTGAAGTTGTTACCGGTGTTTTACAGTTATAAATCATGCTGCAGCATATAATTTTGTGCATAAAAATCTTTGCCTGTTTTTTTTTTTCATTGTTTTCCTAGGAAGGACTACAGAAACAGTATTACTGGGCCAGAGGGTGGGAACTTTTTGAGATTTTGAAATACAAACTGCACTGCCAAACTCCCTTTTCAAAAAAGCTGTGCCAGTTTGCACTCCTGCCAGGGGTGAAGTCTGAGTCATGCGAGTGACCTCTTGCTTCCGTGAATGGGTGTTCGGTTAAAACTGATTGTGCATAGATAGACAGAAGAATGGATGGAGAGAGAGAGATACATGGCAAGCTGCAAATTAGAGAAAACAGTACGGTTTCAACTAGTAACGCATAGAATGAAGGTGAGACCAAAGGTACAAGAATTATCTTGCCTCTGGGAGGCGACGTCTTGCCAGGCTTTGCGGTTTTCTCCCCGGCCCCACCCTGCTTGATGTGTACTTTTGTACATAAGACATTGTCTGTGATTAACATGGTTTACCTTTAAAAAAAAAAAAAGAACAAAGGTAAAAAATATAGTTAAAAAAAGAAAATATTCATTTGGCGACAAGGAAGAAAATAAGGGAACATAAGTTACCTTTCTAGTGAATAAAGACAAGATCCATCCCTTCTGCCTAAAGTCTTTGATGAAACATTCATAATAAAAAATACTGTTCAGGCACCCATCTTACATCTTCAGGGTGCTGTGTCTAGAGAACAATAATTGGGTTCAGAGCTTTCTGTTGTGCCACAGAGGAAACAAATCTGGGTAAGACCAAAATTTTAGTGTAAGGTGAAATCAGAAAAAAAAAAAAAGATTAGGAATTGTGCATGTTTTCTATAGATGAACAGAGGAATTTTTCCAGCCCCAATCCTGTGCAAGTCCCAGCAGATGAAGCAGCCAGATTGCAGGTTTCCCACAGTGTTCAAGAAAAACCAGGTGAGGCTGGTCGCTAACATTCCACCCACGAGGGCCAGGCCTCTAAGTGAGTCTGTTCCCAGACATGCTTTAGGAGGAGGGACATAAGGGGAAGCTGTGCACAGCAAACGTGCAGTCAGGAGCTCTCAGCTCCTCAGGAGGATTAAAACTCATATACCAACTCAAGTCCTGGGTCTAAAAATGAGAGGTAAAAACTAAAGAACTGTTAGAAGAAAACATAGGAGAAAAATCTCAGGGATCTGGAGTTAGGTGAAGAGTTCCCGGAAGTGGCACCAACAACATGGTCTATAAAAGAAGCTCAAAATTAAAATGAAATTAATGAAAAGACAGGTCACAGACCAGGATAAAATATTTGCAAAGCCGATGTCTAACCAAGGACATGTATCCAAAGCATCTAAAGAACTCTCAAAGCTCTAAAAGCTCAACAACCTAATTTTAAAATTGACAAAAGACTTGAACCGACTATTCACAAAGAAGATAGACATATGGCGAATAAGCACATGAAAAGGACATCATTACCCATTCGGGAAAAGCAAATAAAAACCAGGATGAGGTACCACAGCACACTCATCAAAATGGCAAAGATAAGAACCACAATACCAAGTGCTGGGGCAGACCCGAGGGACCCGGACCCTCGCCCGTCGCTGGTAAAAATGCCAAACTGGGTAGATGCTCTGGAAAACGGCTTGGCAATTTCTTATAAATTAAACATGGAGTTACCATGTGACCTAGCAGTACCAATCCTGGGTGTTTCCCCTGGAGAAATGTAAATGTACAGCCACACAGAAACCTGGGCACAGATGTTTATAGCAACCTTATTTGCAATAGCCAAAAGCGGGAAAGCACCAACATCTCCTTCCCAGGGTGACTGGATAGCAGGCTGGGGTGCATCCGTCCAGTGGAACAGCGCTCAGCAATGAAAAGGAGTGACGTGTAGATACATGCAACAACCTGCAGGCATCTCAGAGATGTTCTGCTGATTGGGAGAAGGGAGCCTCAGATGGTTACATGCTGTATGAGTCCATCTCCATCACGTTCTTGAAGAGACAAAAGTGTCGTGATAGAGGACAGAGCAGTGGCTGCCGGGGGTTATGGGTGGGGCGAGGGGGTGACACAGTGATGGGAGAGCACGAGGGAGTCTGGCAGGGTGAAGGAGCTGTCCTGTGTCCCGCCCGAGGCTCCACAGATCTATACGTGTGTGCGTGAAAAGTCATAGAACTGGACACCAAAGGATAACAGTCAATTTTACTGTTTTGTAAGAGAAGACAAAGGGACAACAGATGTACCCAAGGGGGCCATGCAGAAGGGAGAAAAGGTCACACGGGAGGAGCCTGCTGAGGCCCCCAGGGCTCATCGTGTGGGCTTGTGTGTGAGGGTGAAACAAGCTCTTTTTGGTATGACAGCAACTGACACAGAACCCACCTGGGCGAGGCAGTGGAGACCGAGTGGCGGAAGCCTCCCAGCCTCGACTTGCAAGTTCATGGAGGGCCTGGGCCCCCTGTGCAGCCCGGGTTGCCAAGGAGCCTTTGGCCACAGTGCCTCTGGCAGGATGGGAAATGACTGGGAAGAGGGGATGTCCGGGTGAGCCAGGGCGCGGGTAGAGGGGAGGCGGGCAGAGCCTGGGGCCCGCTGAGCGAGCTCACGCCTCAGGTCAGTGGCCGCGAGTCCCGTCACCCTGAGGGCTGCCGGGGCAACGGCAACCCCAACACTGAGCAGCGGGTCCTCTTCCCACGCTGGCCCCATCCAGGCCTGGCACCGTCTTAAGCGCAGAGATCCAGGAAGGAGCTGGCTCTGCCTACCCTAAAGACCTTTCTTCTCTCCTCCTCCCCTCAGGTCGTGTGTGTCCCCCTGTGGATTCTCATGTCTTTTCTGTGCCTGGTGGTCCTCTACTACATCGTGTGGTCCGTGCTGTTCCTGCGCTCCATGGATGTGATCGCGGAGCAGCGGAGGACACACATCACCATGGCGCTGAGCTGGATGACCATTGTCGTGCCACTCCTTACTTTTGAGGTAAGCTTTCGACAGAACTCTTGAGGCCCAGCAGCCTGCGCTTCCCCAGCACAGCAGCTCCCCGGGCGAGCCTGCCAACAGAGGACCACAGGACAGTCGGAGCGGCCTTTCTTTGGGGGCCTGGGGGCTGGCAGTGAGAAGTGTACCTTTCTAGCCACCACGCATCTGAATGTATTGATTTGTCAGCTTCTATTTTTTTTAATTAATTAATTAATTTATTTATTTATTTTGGGCTGTGTTGGGTCTTCATTTCCGTGCAAGGGCTTTCCCTAGTTGCGGCAAGCAGGGGCCACTCTTCATCGCAGTGCGCGGGCCTCTCACTGCTGCGGCCTCTCCCGTTGTGGAGCACAGGCTCCAGACGCGCAGGCTCAGCAGTTGTGGCCCACGGGCCTAGTTGCTCCGCGGCACGTGGGATCTTCCCAGACCAGGGCACGAACCCATGTCCCCTGCATTAGCAGGCAGACTCTCAACCGCTGCGCCACCAGGGAAGCCCCGATTTGTTGTCTTCTAGAAAGAGAAAGTTGGATGTGGTATTTTTGTATTTGAGCCCTGTGGAGAATTATAGAGTGGGCACTGTTGACTCCTCCACAAACACAGCAGCAAGACTTTCCCAGAACAATCCTGATGTTGGAAATGTTGTAGGTGGATGGACCTTGCTTGGTCCTGAAGAGCCATATGAAAGCTCATCTTGTCCTTTCCCCCAGAATGGAGGGTTACTGTTGCCTCCTGTGGAGCGAACTTCCCCCTTATGAGACCTGACGAGGGAGGGGCAGTGCAGTCTGGCTTCAGAGAGGGTCTGTTTTCAGATGCTCCATCGACAGAACCTCAACTGTTTCTCTTTCTTTAGATCCTGCTGGTTCACAAGCTAGACGGCCACAACGCGTTCTCTTGTGTCCCGATATTTGTCCCGCTGTGGCTTTCCTTGATCACTCTCATGGCAACCACATTCGGGCAGAAAGGCGGAAACCACTGTATGTACGCAGCATTTCCGAAGCGCTTGAACCGTGTGTGTGCGCGTGTGTGTCTGTGTGCCTGATGCGTGGCTGTGTGTGTGTGTATGTGGCCCCGCTTTATGACAAGACGAGCCTAAGGACCCCAATCAGGGGGTTTCCCCGGGAGAGGTAGGACTGAAGAAGGCCTGGAATCCTCCAGGGGAAGCGCGTGCCGCCAGCCTTGCTTTCGTGGCCCTATGACCGGAGGGAGGCCTGAGCACGGCCGGCAGCCTCTCTGAGCCCATCCCCTCCGCTGCAACACCGGGACCAAGATTCCTTTTGCCCAGGGGCTCCTGAGGATGAGATGAAAATCCACATTATCTACCAAACCCTGAGCATCCTCCCGGTGTCTGTTTTGTCCTCGCTCTTGCCAGCGTCATTCCTGAGGTCTCCAAGTCTTGTCAGTGGTGCCCGGCTTCTCTCTCTCCCCCTCCACCTGTGTGCTGTGGCAGCCCATTCTGAAGTGCTCTTTGGTGAGGGCCCCCTCCTCACTAGACTTTGAGCTCCTTTGCATGTAGCCCCAGAGCACGCCCTTCTGGGAACTAATGCCACCGGGGGTTTTGCCCCAGGAGAGCCAGCACAGAGCTGACGGTTTAGTGGTACCCAGACCAGAAGAACGGGCCTTGGAGAAGGAGCTTTGAGGCCTGGACCAACACACGCCTGCCATCTTCCCGGACTCCAGAGGGTGATGGAGATCCTTTTCTTGGGTGACATTCTTTGTCACACACGTGTTTCTTCTGGGCTGGGAAGACTGGAGGATGTTGACATAGTCCAGACACCGCAGATATTTGGGCCCGTGAGAGCAGTAGTTCGCATACTGGAGGACCCATCAGAATTCCAGGACTGCCCCCCTGCCACCCCGCCACAGTTTCTGGTTCAGGAGGTGTGGGCCGGGGCCCAAGATCACATCCCTAACAGGCCCCAGGGAGACATCTGGTAGCTGCCAGTCCAGGACTGCCACCTGCAGAGCCGCAGAGCTGCAGGGCTTCCTTCTTACCCTTATTTGGTATTGAGGCCTTGCTCAGGCTTCATTCCCAAGACATCAGGATAAAGCACTACAGTGTACAAGGAAAAGTTCTCATTCATGAAAGAAAAGTAACCTGAAATTCAATGGAGACTAGTGTTTGAGAAAGTACATTTCTTCCTTTTCAGGGTGGTTTGGGATTCGCAAGGATTTCTGTCAGTTTCTGCTTGAAATCTGCCCATTTTTGAGAGAATATGGAAACATTTCCTACGACCTCCACCGTGAAGGTAATGAGGAAACTGAAGAAACGCCAGTTCCAGAACCTCCTAAGATTGCTCCTATGTTTCGAAAGAAGACCAGGGTGGTTATCACCCAGAGCCCTGGAAAGTATGTCCTCCCACCTCCCAAATTAAATATCGAAATGCCAGATTAGACAGCCCCTCCCGGGGCAGATCGTGAGTGGACCTGGCCCGCACTCTCTTCCGCCTTCCTCTGCCTCTCCGTTCACCTCCCCCACCCCCAGAACTGGAGCTGGAGCTGGGTCTCCGGGGACTTCCATCTCATGCCTTGTTTGCACTCAATGCCTACCAATGACTCACCGCGACAGGACACGCAGGTGACAGGTGCCTGGAACACGCAGCATGGTGTGGGGTGCGTGTCAGCCGCTGTGGATCTGATGGAGGGAGCCTGTGGAGAGGGAAGAAGTGATTTCCCCCGGGCAGGTGCCTGTGGAGCTGGCTTGGAGCCATCCTGGATGGCTGATTAGGCCTGAGCAGGAATTGCTACACAGCTGGTTTTCAAAGTGTGTAAATTCCCATCAAAAGTGTTATTGAAAAATGTATTTTTGAACCAGGCCGGCCTGGCCGCGTAGCTCAGATGCCCCTGTTGTGGCATAGTTAGGGGACTGTGACTAGGCCTTGGGCCCCGTGTGCACCCATGCTGCCTCAGCTGGCCATGCTCCTGCCGTGGACGTCGTTTTCTCTCTGGGTTTTTACTGGCCCCATTGGTGAGCCCTTTCTAATGGAGTGACTCCGTGCCTGTATAGTATTTATACAAATATTTTAGCGTTGTAATATACCGTGTTAAATCCTAGTTCTGTACAGTATATTCTGTTAAAGTATTTTTTTACAAGCTTGTACTGAAGACATACGTGTTCTGTTGCAGAAGTAGAGGCCAGTGGCGCCCCCGTCCTGCCCATTGGGGTACCACCCCTTCATGGGACATTGCCATTTCCCCTTCAGTTTCTCCACATACATAGTAGCTGCTACTGCCAGAACAGCCACAATAAGCAAGAAACTGTGCTTTTTTCTAACATGCTGGGAATACTGACTTGCAGAAAGCCATAAAGCACGACTGGAAACTGGAACACTGGAGAAGGGTGCCGAGACTAAAAATGGCCGTCAGAGTGTGCGCGTTGAGGTCTGGGGCTTTGTGTCTGCCCCCAAGCTAGGCCCATGCTTTTAGCTAGGAGGACCACGACTCCAGGAGCTGGGGGTACAGCCACAAGTCAGAGGGAAGAAAGCAGATGCGATGGGAGCAAGCAGGCCGTGAGTAAAAGAAGGTAAAAGGAGCCCTGGCATTGTCACCTGGGAGCAGGGGAGAGGGGGAGAGGGGGCAGCTGCTATCTTGTCTAAACCGGGCTCCGCTGACATTCACCGTGCCCACCGCTCCGCCCTGGCACCAGCCTGTAGGAAGCCTGTGCTGTCTGAAGGGGGACAGTTGGAATGGTGCCAACTTTCCTGCTTGGTGTATAGCAAATGTAGCCCAATCCACACTTTTTTTCCCCTTTAGCTGTTCAATAAACTGGTTCATCATTTTCCATGTGCACTGTGCGGGTCTTAATTTGGATATGGTCCAGGATGCTGGAAGTCCTGTCAGCGAGCACAAAAGGGAACCTTGAGCTGCCACCAGCAGCCGAGGGGAGCAGGGGTGGGTGAGCATCTCTCAGGAGTCTCCAGGGACAGCCAGAATATGCACTACAGAGAGGAAAGCGGGAGGCCCAGGGATTCAGCTGTTGGCAGGGGAGCACACGGCCACAATGCTGACAGCTGGGGAGGTGCCCGAGAGTGTTTGCGAGTTCCCAGACATTCTAAAGTGGAGCTCGGCTTTTCAGTGGTCCTGAGGCATTGCCCAGTCACGTGGGCACCGAGTACCACTTACATCTATGCAAAATGCACTGTGATTTCTGTGTAGCTCACCCTAGCTCTCTCTAGAGACAGTTAACTCAGGTGGCGTTTCAGCCCATGGTTTACAAGAATCGACAAGGAAGGCCACCTTTTGCTGGTGATGGAAGGCTTCCTGCAGGTAGCCAAGGGCCACTGATGGACCGTTGCTTAAGCTCCTTAGATTCAAACTTAATGTGAGACGGCACGCTTCCCCATAACCACGGTAGCTGTGGGTTAAGTGGCAGGTACCTTGCCTCCTGCTGTATGTCCCCCTGAGTCCTCAGGACCCCATGAAGCACGTGCTCCTACGAGTATCCTCGTGGGGAAAAGCAGAGGCTCTGAGGGCGTGAGCCAGGCAGCTGGGGATCAGCAGGTCTGTGGTGCCGGCCTTGGCATCTTCTGGCCGAGCCCTCGCTCTCACCCACTGGGCTGGGCGCCTGGACTGTGGGAAGGTGACGTATTGGGTTTGGAGGCGTTTCTGGGTCGTGAAAATCTCAGGAAGATCCTCGAGCCCGTGACCGGAGTAGGGTGCGGGGCATCAGTGGAGGTGGCCGCGCACATGGGGAGAACGTGCCAGACGGGCGGTTGTGCATGGCCGCCTGTCTGATGTCCGAGCAGCAGGCCCCAGAGCAGGATGGCAGCACTCACGGCCTGGGCAAACCCAGACGGGGGTCCCGTGGACAGCGGTCGGTGGAAAGTGAGCCGCACCGTGGGTGAAGGCTCAGGGCGACCGCCCCGTCCCGGGTGATGGGAGACTAGGTGTGCAGAATGGGACCAGCCTGGGGTGGACACGTGCAGGCTGAGGAGCCGCAGGGGACAGCGGCCTGACCTCCTCTGTGCCCAGGAGCTCACCCATCACCACTGCAGCCCCTGCCCTGCACCTCCTGTGGGCCGACGGCAGGGCCTGGAGAGGGTCTCTGTGGAGGACCAGCTGCATGGCCTGTGACGGTGCCGAAATGGCAGGGTGCCTGCGCCCTTGACCGTGGGCCCCATCTCGGACGTTGCTCGCGCTTGAAATCATGGGTGCTGTGCACGGCCCTGAAGGCCAGTGGACACAGACGAGGACCTCTGACCTCGTGGGTCACACGTGGGTCCGTGCACGTCCGCCTGGCCCGGGGGCTCCGGGACCAGAAGGCCGTGCCCGGTTTGCACGAGTGCTCGGCCTGTGGCTCTGCACCCGTGCACGGGTGTCTTCGTGCCCCCTGCGATGACGGGCGTGAAGCAGGAGGCTGCCATGCTGGCGGGCCTGCCCTTTATGATGTCACTTCCTGGCTGGGCTGTGATGTCACCCCCGAGCAACCTGAGCACTTCTGTGAGGGGCTGAGCGGGAGTCTGAGCCCAGGGTGCTGCCGGCCGCGCTGCACTGTCCCGTTTCCGTGGCGGAGGGACACGCCGCGCTCCGCATGGCTGCGGACGAGAAGGGCCCCGCCGCGGGCAGGGCGCCCGGCTTCGGCAAGGCGCCTCTTCCTCCCGACACAGCGGCTCCGGCCCTCGGCTCAGGGAGCTGCACCCCCCAGTCCCTCGCCCTGGCCCAGCCCGTGCCCGCGGGGCACCCCGACCTCAGGCTGCTGCCTGGAGAAGCCGCTTTCCAGGATTTGACCGAAGAGCCTTTGTTGAAAAGGCCTCGCACCGCCTGCGAGGCCGCGTGGGAAGGCAGCCTGCTCGTCCACCCCTTTCCCAGGAAGCTGTGGGCGATCGTCAACAGCAGTGGCTTTGAATCCATTTGTTGGAATGAAGACGGGACTTGCATAGGCATCAACAGGCCGCTGTTTCAAAAGGAGGTTTTGGACAGGGACGGCCTGGGCAAGGTGTTCAAGACAGAACGTATGAAGAACTTCATTCGCCAGCTTAAGCGCTATGGATTCAGCAAAGTGTACCAGGAGATGCACACGTCCCTCTGCGTGCCCAACCTGTCCACGGAGGAGCGGCCCGCCCACGTCCTGAGCGAGGTAAGGAGGGTGGGGGACGGCTGGGGGGGGAGGAGCCCTCCCCAGGGGCTGAGCCGCTGGGCCCGGGGGTGGGGGTGGGGGTGGGGT
>NW_006798250.1:71519-87903 GCF_000442215.2 Lipotes vexillifer
GGGGGTGGGGGTGGGGTGGGGTGGGGGGCGGGTGCCAACCCCGGGGCCGCCTGGGACGGTGGCAGGCGTGTCGGGAGAGCTTCCTTTAAAGGTGGTACTCGGGGACCGGCGTGACGGCCGGAGCTGGCAGTGCCGCGCGCTGTGTTGGGACGTTGTTATGGGGGGACCCGAAGCGTTCTCAGCACAAGGACGTCACTTCTCTCCCTCCTCCTTTTCCCTTTGGTGTGTCTGTGTGAGGTGATGCGTGTGAACTGGACCCCCTGTGGTGATCATTTCGCAGCACACGCGGGCAAGGCGTCATCCTGTACTCCTGACACGTGGGCAGTGCCGCTCGTGCCTGACACGCAGTCACACCGGGGGACAAGAGGACACTGCTGCACCGCTGGCCCTTCCCGTCTTCCTGCTCGGGGACAGTGGCCCGCCGGGGGGAGGGGGGAGGTCTGTGTGCCCCCTTGACTCCCATAGCTCCAGAGCATCACTTGAGTGGGGGCACAGGTCCATTCCTGGGAAGCAGTCAGCGTCCCCGGTCTGGCCCCTGGAGGTGCTGGCCAGGGGGCGATTCGGACACTTCCTTAGAAAGCTACCGAACCTTGTTGCAGTCTCATACCTGCAAACGCCAAGTCCTCTTTTGTGGGCCGAGTCCCCTTTTGTACTCATACTAAGGGGCCATTTTCAGTCCTTTTCCAAGGGCGAAAGGGGATGGTGAGTGAGCGAGTCTCGGGGATGTAAAAGCTGGGGCACAGTGTCCTGCTGGGACCGGGTCCCGCTTTCTCCAAAGAGGCCTTGGGTCGGCTGGGGGAGGGCGCCCAGGGGCCCAGCCAGGCGGCTGCTGCTTGCGAGCAACTCTTTTGTGACTCGGGGTTTCCTTTTCTCTCTCAACTGCGACCTCAGTTACACTTCTACCGCAGTCCCCTGTTTCAGAGAGACTGCCCGCACCTCTTGGTGAGGATGAAGCCGAGAGTGCACACTAAACCAGCATCCTGGCCGGTGGACGGCAAGCCGGCAGCCCTGGGGTACCTCCCGGCGCCCAGCGCCGCGGAGCCGCAGGGCGGCCTCCCACCGTATCCTGAGCACATCCAGGGGACCCCGAGCTACCTGCAACTTGACCATGCCTCCGCCCTGGCCAGGACTGACTCTGTCGCTCCGGCCCCTCCTTGGACAGCAGCCGAGCCCCCCGCGCCGTATCCCAACGCTGGCCAGGCTGGTCCTGTGGTCCCTCAAGTCCCTGTCCTGGCAGAGGTGGCCCAGCCAGCCGAGGTCCCAGGGCTCTGCTGCGCCTGGCCTCCCGCCCAGATGAATCCTCCCTGGCCCGTGCTGGGCCTGGCCGCCGCACCCCCCCAACTCCTCAGCCTTCCCCCTGCGCAGCTCCCAGGGGCCGTGCCGCTGCCTTTCGCGCACCCTGGATGCCCGAGGTGGCCGCCAGGTCTGCCGCCCCCCTGACCTTGATCCCTCGGCCGCTCAGCCACTTCTGCCATTGCTGCCTGGGCTCCCGCTCTTTCCTGGAATACCCCGCCCCTCCCGGCAGGCCCACAGAGGACCCTGACCAGGCAGACCCTGCAGACACATCGAGGTGGTAACGCGGCCAGAACCTTGCAGGGCAATAAAGAGCACGGGGACATGAGAGCGATGTTCCGCCCAACACGTGTTTGGCGCCTCCGTCCTGGCTTGGCGCCTCCGTCCTGGCTGCGCACGTGAGTCCCCTCAGCAGGAAACGATGACAGGTGACAGCCCACCCCCGGCACAACGCGGGCACCTAGCAGACACCCGGAGAAGCCCCTCAGACGACGTGCCTCCACTCACTAGAAAGACCCTTGAAAGGGCTTGACAGCACAAGGAAGGGCCTGGCATCTGTGGGTTCACGGTCGCGGGGACACCGTGTCCAGCAGGGTCTTGATTTGACAGATGAGAAGAGCTCAAGCCTCCCCTTGTCAGAGGCCTGAAAAGAGCCCTTACTGTCCTGAGATGCACAGGTGTGGAGGTGACGGTCCCTGGCAGGGGCCCGCGGGTTCAGTTTGGGGGCGCTCTCTGGCGTCTGGACAGCAGGATTGAGGTTTGCTTTTCTCTGCGGGTCCGGCGTCTGGAGACATTTTCCTGTTTCTCTTCTCCTTGCCTTTTGGAGCTAAACACTTCAAGGGCGCCATATGCTCCACCACACTCTGGGCGCTGGGGTGTCGAGCTTACGGCGCGAGTCCTTGTGGTCAGCGCCCAGTGATGTGTACAGGGCACTGAAGGCCAGTGCGCACCCCCAGCTCACAGCTGCTGCCTCCACGTGTGGGGGATGGGCTGGGGGACCTTGCCAGGACTCTGTGGCTGTCACAGTGATAGGGTGACATCCCCTCCCAAACACTGCTAAGTGGGGGGGGGGGAGCGGAAATTGCCTGGAGTTCCAGGGGTTAGGACTCGACGCTTTCACTGCGGTGGCCCGGGTTCCATCCCTGGTCGGGGATCTAAGATCCCCCAAGCCTTGTGGGGTGGCCAACAACACAAAATCCCCCAAGCCTTGTGGGGTGGCCAACAACACAAAAAAGAGAAAAACATGTGGGTGGAGGGACGAGGGGAAATAGACCCAAGGTACCAGGAATGATCCAAGCACAGCAGCCAGAGGAGCCCCGGGTCTGCCCGGCTGAGGGGTGGTCCCATCTGCCGCTCCCGTCTGCCACAATGCAGCAGCTAGTGCACGTCAGGGGGGTCTCGTGAGCAACCCAACAGCAGTGCCCCAAATGAACCATGCGAAAGTGGACAGAAGGGACGGAAGAAACCGGTCTACAATAGAAGTGGGAGACTTCGGTCCCCCCTGTGATGGATTCAAATGGATCCCCCAGCTCCCACCCCAACCATTAAGTCCACCTGTTGCCGTGCTAATCCCAAGGTGCATGTATTTGGAGATAGCACCCTTGGGGAAGTCAGTAAGGTTAAGTGAGGTCACAAGGGTGGGACCCTAGTCCGACAAGAGCGGTGTCCTTTGGAAAAGAGGAAGAGACACGGAAGATCTCCCTCCCTCCCTCCCTCCCTCCCTCCCTCCCTCAGCCTCTCTTCCACCCTCCCAAAAAAAGTAATCTACTATACTTCAAAGTTAACTTGGAAAACAAATATTACAATAGAAGAGGATATATCTGAAAAACAACAACAACAACAAACACTTTTTTGTTTTCAATGTGACTTTCACCTTGTAATGTTTTTATTTTCCGATTATATTTGTTTTCTTGAAAACTTCCACCTTCCTATCGATCTCCCTCTTTCTCTCTCTCTCCCTCCCTCCCTCTCTCTCCCTTTCACTCTCTCCCTTCCTCCCTCCTTCCCTCCCTTTGTCTGTCCCCCTTTCTCTCCCTCCCTCTCTCTCTCCCTCCCTCCCTCCCTCGCCCCCCTACCTGTGCAAAGAAGCAGGCAAGTGAGGGACCAAGAGAAAACCAGCTGTCTGCGAGCCAGGAAGAGAGGCCTTCCCTCACCTGAAACCAAACTTTCCAGCAAGTTGAGGTTGGACTTCTAGCCACCAGGACTGGGACCCAGTACCCTTCTATAGTTTTAGCCACCTCCTCTGTGGGACTTTGCTAGGGCAGCTCTAAAAGTCCACTAGCACAGCCTGCTTTCATTATGGATACAGTGACCAGACAGCACCACAGTAAGGGAATCACAGATTTGAACAGCACTGTACAAAGACTAGATCTCATGACATGTGTAGACTGTTAGCCCCAGGAACAGAATAGACACGTGCTCGTCAAGCGTACCTAGAACGTTCTCCAGGGTACTCCACGTGTCAGGCCACACAGCATCCCTCAGTCAACTTAAGGGGATACAAACAAAAGGGCTGAAATCATACAAAGTATGTTCTCTGGCCAAAATAGAGTGAAATTAGACATCAATAACAGAAGGAAATGTGGGAAATCTGCAAACAGAGGGAAATTGAGCCGTGCGTCCCCAAATAACCGCATTAGTCCGGGACGATGCCAAATCCCACAGCACAGGATGAGGGGCTGAAGCAGCAGACACAGATTGTCACGGTGGTTCCGACCAGGAGGCCAAGAGGGAGGGTCCAGCAGGGGTGACTTGTACTGCAGCCGGGCTCCTTGGTTGCAGGTGGCCGTGCTCTTACCGCCCCTCACGTGGTCACCCTCTGTGCACGCACCCCCAGCCCCTGCCTTCTCTCCTTGCACGTGCGGATCTGCTCTTCCCTCAAGGGCACCAGCCATCTTGGATTAGACCTCATCCTAATGGCCTCATTTCAACCCAAGAACCACTAACTCCAGTCACAGTGACATTCTGAGGTTCTAGGGGATTAGGGCTTCAACATGCAAATTTGGGGGGGACGCAGTTCAGTCCATAACAATAGCCCAGGGAACATACAAGACATCACAAGGGAAATTAGAAAACACTTTGAAATGAAGAAAGCACATACCAAAGCCCCCGGAACTTATGGCACGTGGCCAAAGAGGCACTTGGGAGCTAAAGCTGCAAACACCTATGTTCAAATGGAAGCAAGACCTCAAATGAACAGCCTCATCTTGAACAGGGACAAGCGAGAAAAAGAGTAAGGCGAATCCAAGCATTCTGGTAACAAATTTTCAGCGAGAAAAGAAAAACTGCACTAATCCATGTATGCGGGGATCAGAAGACACGTACTGGTTGGGAATCCTCACAACATGGGGGAGGGCGCATCTTTCTTACACACTCAGTAAGAAGAGCTACATCGACCGACCACTTCATTTGGCCCAGGCTTTTTACAAACAGGTCACATCATGGGGAAACTCACACCAATGCTTTTGCCTTGTACTATTAGGAGGCCCATTTTACAGATGGAGAAATGGAGGCATAGGGAGTCTCCATAATTTGATCAGCTTATCACTAGAAGGACTCTTATTGAAGCTGAGCTTCATATGCGTGCAAAGCCCCATGCCCGCACTGGCCTGACCTGTCTCCCCAACAGTCAAGGGGGATTCAGCTGTCCTCAACGGGGTCCTACTACCTGATGCCCCAGGCCACATAATGGAGAAAACACAGGGAAGCCAGGCATTAGTGCCCATGAGAACCTGACACACTGGATTCTGCCCACGTGGCCTCCCCAGCCCCATCAGGTCACCATCTCTCGTGAAATGGACACGAGGGCCAGGGAGGAGGGTGAGGGTCTAGGACTGAGGGCGTGAGGATGGAGAAGGGTCCTGGACGTGGGGGTCCGAGGCACGGCCCTCTGAAGGCGGCTCCTATGCTCAGGTTTGGGCCCTGCTCTCTCCTTGCACTGCCCACTCTGCTCCCTTCTGTCCCAGCGGCGTGGTGGTCCCACATTCTCCTGCAGGCTCACTTCGCCGGGCACACTGGCTGTCAGGCAGGCGGCAAGCCTGCATTCAAAGCACGGGGACCGCCGGGCTGGTGGACTCTCACAGTGTCCTCACGGGCGTGAGTGCCTGTGCCCTGCAGGGCCCTGTGGATGCACCTCCTTCCGGAGGCTCGCTCACACGTGGCTTTACACCCTGCTACTGTCTTGTGAATGTCACTTGGCTTCACGCCCTGCATCCCACCACCAACCCAGCCCTGTCCCTGTGCCCAGCCCCAGCTCAGGGACCACGGCCAGGCACAGGCCCGGGCCCCCGTACTTGCTCACAAAGGCCCTTAAAGCAGCAGCCGGCGACATTTGCCACAGAGGAGGGTAGGCGAGAGCCAGGCAGGAGGTCAGCCCTTTGCCAAGGAGGCTGGAGCTCAGAGCAGACTTTAGCTGGGGCTGGGGAATGGAGGCTTCTCGGGAAACAGGGCCGCGGCTGAGACAACTCACACCAGCCCCTCAGTGGGCAGGCTCAGGGCACGTAGAGAATGTCAGAGCTTCCCGCTGATGGGCAGCAGCTCCCGTGTGCCCAGTCCCGCCCTGGTCAGGACTGGCTGTGTGCCGGGGTGGTGTGTGCTCGTCCAGAGTCTACTGGGGAGGGTGCTGCTGCCCCCCCCTGAATAGTGCCTCCCCGAATGTCCCTGGGGCGCTCTTGGCGTGTCCCGGCCGCTGCTGCGCTGCCTGCCACGGCCGTCCCTGGGCTAGCACTGTCCCCCATCAGTCAGTTCACTGCACGAACGGGCACTAGGAATCCCTGCTTACCCCCGGGAGTGCCCCTCGGGGCTCTGGTCCTGGAGCACCCGTTGTCCCAAGAGCACCCATTTCCTGCTGGGGTCCAGGGCTGCAGCTCACCGGCAGAGGCATCTGCTCCCACCTGCCTCCCCTGGCCAGCCCAGGGCAGGTCAGATGGGATCTGGTGGGTGCTGTTCCTTCCACCTCTCAGGCTGACTCTCTTCACAGCCTGCATCACCGGGACCCCAAAGCCCTCTCCTGCCTGGCTCCTTTCCAAACCCTCATGCGGGTCTGCGGGTGGCTGGGGCCTGGGGGAGCGTCCTGGGGACCACCCCTGCCATCTGCTACAGCCTGTCCCTCTGCTCAAACACCCTGATCGGGGACACCAGAGTCCTAGCCGGCTCTGCGGGTGGCTGACAGGACACCCCTGTGCCGCTCGAACTCAGGCTCAAAAACCAAAACCTCACGGTCACATTCAGAAAGCCATCAGTGTACTCAAACATTTGGGCATTACGTAGGGAATGATTTCAAAGTAAGTCGGAAGCAGAGATTCGCCCCACATCCACGCGGCAATGATTACCATTTACCAACCACGAGGAGACTCGCCGAGGGGCTACGTCACGTCCTGCCAGCTCCACCCGAACCATGATATTGGTGGGGGGGATGCTTCTCTGGGACTGTCAGATAAACATACATGCACGAGGTCATCAGGACCGGGGCCTAAGCGGCTCTTAGTCGGGGGCCAGGCAGGGCAAAAGCCAGGCTGTGCAGACCGAGGCCAGGTTCCGGAGAGAGTGGGCGCTGTGGGCAGCAGGGTCACCCCTGAGGGGGACTCGGGGCTGGGCCCCACGAGCACGCCCCCGACCCCAACAGGGCCGTTCGGCAGCTGGCGGCTGCCCTCCTGACAGAGACTCAGCACAGCCCCGCGGGGACGGATGGGTGCAGCTCAGGGACCTAAGGGTGCGGGTTGCTTGAGGGAATGCCCTCCGCCAGCTCCCTGTGGGGCAGCCTCTCTCTGGAACACCTCCAACCCTGCCCAGGGCCTTAAAGGCACAGAGCCTGGCATCTCACATCTAAGGGTCAAAGGCGCAGCGCTTAAGACCCTGGGGGAGGAAACACAGTGGTCTGTGTCTGTGTTGTCATGGCTTGAGGACTAACCCCCGACCGCGGTGTGCCTTCGATACAGACGGCCGTGACAAAAATGCTTCTGTTCCGAATCCGGTGGCAAAAGGTCATCACATGACCCCTCCTGAGCGAAGAGGACTCCGGCAGTGCTGTGTCCCCACTTGTGCGGGGAGGAGAGAAAGACAAGATGGGGACGAGCACCTGACGGCTCTCCAATGCCACACTGCCTAGCAGAGGCTCAACAAAAGCGGCGCTTACCATTTGTGATGACAAAATCCCCTTCTTTTCCGGCAGGAGTGTCTGAGCACGTTACATTGGCCCTGAAATTCTCCACCTTTTCCAAGTGCCCACCTGCTATACGGCAGGTGCTTCAGATCCAGGATCCCACGTAATGTTCACGTTGTCGTACGGCGCTCAGCAGGGAGGGCTGCCTCTTTAGACCCCGGCGCCGTCTGCACCTCCCACTGCAGTGACCTCACGATGCCAGTAGTCCCAGAAGTTGCTCCTTCCTTTCGATGCCAGGTCACAGCCCAAACCTGTGGGTCGCTGATGCCGCCATATTTGCGAACCTGCCTGAACGCGGGGACACGGGCGGACATCGTTTCTTAGTGGCTAGGACTTACTTCTACTATTATTCTGATCCCAGACTCTGTCCTCCTCTCCTCTGGAAACTGCTTTCTTTTCATGACATCTCAGAATTTGCAGCTCCGTAGGAAACGGAATAGAAAACCAGCCAAAATTGCTGCTCTGTGTGTTTCACTCCTGGAGGATGTATTATTCAATTTGGATGTGTGTGTGTGTGTGTGTGTCTGTCGGCACGGAGGGAAGGGTGGTGTTTTCCCCAGCTGGGTGCAGCTCACGCAAAGCTCCCGGGATTCCAGTCACACAGCGACTCCTTTCCACTTTGGCGGCCTCTCTTCTTTCAAACCACCCATTTTCATTCATTTCATCCCACTGAAATCTAGACCTTGCTCACAAGTGGCCAAAGTAAACTCCAGGTGACTAACATGGTCGTTTCCACATAGTTGGTAATTGGCTCTCCCAGGGCAGGGAGACGAGGGCCAGCCCCGGGAATACCGAGCAGGGCTTCAAAGAGCAAGACCCTCATTTCGCTGGAAATCCTTGCAGATGGCGGGTATGAAACACCTACCTCTTCACTGTGGTCCACAGCAATGCGACAAGAGCCACGACCCCTTCCTTCCTGCCCCAGGGTGAGATTTCTCTCGGGTTCGTCCGTGATCCAGAAGGACACCTCACAGCAATGTCGCATTTCAGACTTTGCCCCCAAACCCAAGTCACACCGCCTGCAGGTCTGGCTGCTGCCACCACCCAGCTTCATCACCATCACCTCCCCACAGAAGGAAGCCCCGCTTCCCAAAGGCCCGAAGTGCCCTGGCTCGGGGCACTTGACACTCCAGGGCTCGCTCCTGGAGCCCCACCGCCTCGTCCCATGTTGTCTTGTTCTGTGGGACTTAGGGGACGTCTCACCACCTTCCTCACGTGACAGCGGCTCCTAGACCATCACTCTACGCGTGGGTGTGCCCTGCTTTTCCTAGCGTTCCCGCTACTAACACGGGCCCTTCCAGAGAGCAGAGGCTCCGTGGAGGTCTGCGGAATAAACAAGCCAGTGGGCAGGGGGCTTATTGACGTAGATTCATCGTCTCCTAAATACCCGTGCAAATCCAACTGAACAGAGACCGTTTTCTTTACAGAATGACAGACAAGACAGGGAAGAAGCAAGAATTGGAACTACAATGACTTTTATTTTTCTAGTTCTTCCCCCACATCTATGTCACTGCTAAGTGCTTCCACATTTCCAGAGCAGCTCTGATTCCAATTCCGTTATCTTGGACACGGTCACAAAATGAACTGGGAGATTTCCCAACCTCTCTTACAGAACAGCAAAACTCTTGTTCGTGAACTGAATTAGTGCGAATACACGTGGGATCAAAGAGATACACAAAGTTAGACACTGAAGCTTGTTGAAGCTTGTTTAGTCTTCTATTCAAAGAACCAACATTTGAAAAATTCCTAAAGAAAACAGACATGAACTCCATGTCAACATACACAACAGGAACCCAAAGACGCTGCACACAGGCTTCCCCCAACTCGCCCGGCTCTCACTGCTGAGACGGCGGACCGCTCACTCTTCAAACTCAGAGTGAAGGACCAGCCTCCCTTCCCGCCCCACGGGAGAAGCTGCTGGGCGCGGGCCTGGCTGCTGCTCCCTCCTCCTCGTCGCTCACACCCTCTGCAGACAGCGATGGGAAGGACCTGGGATCCATGCTACAAACACTGAGCAGATGCTGCAGGACCTGCCACTTGCTGGTCTCCGCGTAGGCCCGGGGACCCCACAGGAACTCGTAGCGGGCAGGGTCGCTGTGGGGCACCTGCCGGTACTGCAGGTAGCCCGTTTGCACCCACACTTTGGTGAGCAGCTCCCTCCCGGCAGACATCCCCAGGTTGCCAAGCACTCCCCACACCTCCTCCGCAGGGATGCGGTCACCGAACAGGGTGATCATGGTCAGGACCAGCACCAGGAGGCCGGCCTCGGGCCTGTGCTGCCCGTTGCTCAGCATTGCATCCCAGGTGAGGCCCAAGGTGGGGACCAGGACGTAGGTGCGCTCGCGGGGCCCCACCTCCTTCACATCCAAGCCAAACACCAGCAGCATGCACTCGCAAACGAGGCTGAAGACCACGGGGAAGTGGTCCCCATGCTCCTGGAAGACCGTACTCAGCATCTCCGCCTCGGAGGTCGGCTGCCCGGTGCGATACTTGACCAGCAGGAACGCCACCAGGTCAGCCATCAGCACAACAAGTGCCTCCTGGGGCAAACACTCCGCAGAGGCAGAGGGGGCGCCAGGGGAGACGGAAGATGAGGGGGATGCGGCCTCCTCCCCTGCAGCCCCCAGCAGCGGCGCCTCCACCGGACCCTGGGCCGGGACTGGGGCCTGAAGGTCGGCCTCAGGCTGGCGGAGCTCACTCATCTCGACCAGGGGCCTGAAGACTGCGGTCGGGCCGCCGACGGGAGTGTGGGCACGGGTGACAGGCGGGGACCTCGTACCTGGGGGAGAGACGGGGTGTGAGCGGCCTCGGAGGAGAAAGGCACCCTGGGCAGCTCTGACAAAGGCCACTTACAGGTCTCGTCTTGAGGGCTGCCCTCGGGCCTCACCGCGGCCCTCCTCCTGGGCGGCCTGTCCCCTGCCCACCTGAAGAACGAAGTGAGGGGGCTCCTCAGGGTGCAGCCAGCAGGGCCCCAGGTTCTGGGGCTGTCAGGGCGGTGGGGTGACTTGGGTGTTGTGGGGTCCCCTCTGTTCTGGGAGGGGGAGCCCCTGGGTACACACTCAGGGCACGCACCTCCCCTTGACTCCTGGCGCTGCCAGGGCCTCCTCTGCTCTGTGCCCTGAGGACACGGTCCTCAGACCTGGGCCTTCGCCTCCCGGTTCCTGGAGCCCCTGTAAGAGGGATGGAGGGCGCACCTCTTGTGTAGACTGTGGCACAGCTCTACGCCTCGGTGCTGGTAGGAGGATTGGGCCGGACTCTGTGAGGTCCCCCCAGTTCTGAGTTCTGGGGTGGGTGGTCCCCTCCGGGCTCCCTCGTCGTGCTCACTGTTCCCCTTAAGGGCCTGGACCCTCCCCTTTGCAGGCTGGAGGAGAAACTCAGAACAGGACCCCGAATCTGAACAGAAAGCAGTGAAGGGTCCCCACAGGTGGCCGCACCTGCCCAGGGCCTCCTAGGGTCCTAGGATGGGGAGATGCTGGGTCCTCACCTCCTCCTCACATCCAGCCTGGCCTCCCAGCGCTGACCACAGGGGCAGGATTCTGTTGAGGCCCCTGTTCCAGGGCTGGGGGTCTCCTCAGTCCTCCCTCGGGGTCCTGGGAGTCCACCCTCTGCGGACCTGAAGCCTCACCCCTCACACCAAACACGTGAGCTCCTGAGGACCCTGACCCAGAGGTCAGGAAACATCTCATCTGCTGACCGTGCTCGGGCGCCTCCAAGGCCCCCGTGGAAGGCAAAGGACCCCTCCCTGTGTTGGGGTCTAATGTCCTCAATCCTTCCTTCCTTGCGTGCAGGCTGGACCCTGGGCAGGACCTGGGATTTTCCCGTCTACTAGTGTGAGTCCCTGCTCCTTATACCAGGTCTCCAGTCTCTCAGAGACCTGGACTTCAGGATCTCAGGACAGGCCTGCTGTGCTCATTCTGTACCGGGGCCTCCCAAGGCCACCTGCAAGGGCGGTGATCTGGTCGGTCCCATTTGTCCTCCCTCAGGGTCCCCACAGTCCTGCCTAAGGGCCCTAAACTTGGTCCACCAGGGAGCTGACATTTTACCCTCTGCGCTCAGGAGACCCCGCCCCTTATCCCAGGTCCCCAGCCTCTCTGAGACCTGGATGTCAGGAAGTGCTGCACGTGCTCATCCACCCTATGGCCTCCCAGGGCCAACTCTGTTCTGGGGTCCCCGCTCCCCTCAGTCCTCCCTCAGGGCGCTCACATTGACTCAGCGCTGGACCTGGGATTCTCTCCCCTGCTCTCCCGACACCCCATCCGTTATACAGCCTCCCCAGCCTCTGAGACCCCGCCCAGTACTCCCGAACCCCAGCGTCTCTGAGACCCGGATGTCAGGAAGTGCTGCAAGTGCTCATCCCGCCCTATGGCCTCCCAGGGCCAACTCTGTTCTGGGGTCCAGGCTCCCCTCAGTCCTCTTTCAGGGCCCTCACCTTGACTCCACGCAGGACCTGGGACTCTCTCCCGGGCTCACCAGACACCCCGACCCTTATACAGCCTGCCCAGTCTCTCTGAGACCCCGCCCCGTGCTCCCTCTCCCCAGTTTCTTTGAGACCCGGATGTCAGGAAGTGCTGCACGTGCTCATCCCGCCATATAGCCTGCCAGGGCCAACTGTGTTCTGGGATCCAGGCTCACTCAGGGCCCTCACCTTGACTCCAGGCAGGACCTGGGACTCTCTCCCCCGTGCTCACCACACACCCCAACCTTTACACCGCCTGCCAAACCTGTCTGAGACCCCGCCCCGTGCTCCCTCTCCCCACCTTCTTTGAGACCCGGATGTCAGGAAGTGCTGCACGTGCTCATTCCGGCCTATGGCCTCCCAGGGCCAACTCTTTTCTGGGGTCCAGGCTCCCCTCAGTCCTCCCTCAGGGCCCTCACCCTGACTCCCTGCAGGAACTGGGATTCTCTCCCGTGCCCACCAGACACCCCTCCCTTTACACCCCCTCCCTAGTCTCTCTGAGACCCGGCCCAGTACTCCCCATCCCCAGCGCCTCTGAGACCCGGATGTCAGGAAGTGCTGCACGTGCTCATCCCGCCCTATGGCCTCCCAGGGCCACCTCTGTTCTGGGGTCCAGGCTCCCCTCAGTCCTCTTTCAGGGCCCTCACCTTGACTCCACGCAGGACCTGGGACTCTCTCCCGTGCTCACCAGACACCCCATCCGTTATACAGCCTCCCCAGCCTCTCTGAGACCCCGCCCCATGCTCCCCCATACAGCCTGCCCAGTCTCTCTGAGACCCCGCCCCGTGCTCCCTCTCCCCAGTTTCTTTGAGACCCGGATGTCAGGAAGTGCTGCACGTGCTCATCCCGCCATATAGCCTGCCAGGGCCAACTGTGTTCTGGGATCCAGGCTCACTCAGGGCCCTCACCTTGACTCCAGGCAGGACCTGGGACTCTCTCCCCCGTGCTCACCACACACCCCAACCTTTACACCGCCTGCCAAACCTGTCTGAGACCCCGCCCCGTGCTCCCTCTCCCCACCTTCTTTGAGACCCGGATGTCAGGAAGTGCTGCACGTGCTCATTCCGGCCTATGGCCTCCCAGGGCCAACTCTTTTCTGGGGTCCAGGCTCCCCTCAGTCCTCCCTCAGGGCCCTCACCCTGACTCCCTGCAGGAACTGGGATTCTCTCCCGTGCCCACCAGACACCCCTCCCTTTACACCCCCTCCCTAGTCTCTCTGAGACCCGGCCCAGTACTCCCCATCCCCAGCGCCTCTGAGACCCGGATGTCAGGAAGTGCTGCACGTGCTCATCCCGCCCTATGGCCTCCCAGGGCCAACTCTGTTCTGGGGTCCAGGCTCCCCTCAGTCCTCTTTCAGGGCCCTCACCTTGACTCCACGCAGGACCTGGGACTCTCTCCCGTGCTCACCAGACACCCCATCCGTTATACAGCCTCCCCAGCCTCTCTGAGACCCCGCCCCATGCTCCCCCAGAGACTGTGAAACCCGGATGTCAGGAAACGCTGCACGTGCTCAGCCCGCCGTATGGCCTCCCAGGGCCAACTCTGTTCTGGAGTCCAGGCTCCACTCAGTCCTCCCTCAGGGCGCTCACTTTGACTCCCTGCAGGACATGGGATTCTCTCCCGTGCCCACCAGACACCCCGACCCTAATATGGCCTCCAGACCCTGACCCCGCCCCATGCTCCCCCTCCCGAGCGTCTCTGAGACCCGGATATCAGGAAGTGCTGCAGGTGCTCAGCCCGCCCTAGGCCTCCCAGGGCCAACTCTGTTCTCGGGTCCCGGCTCCCCTCCGTCTTCCCTCAGGGCCCTCACCTTGACTCAACGCTGGCCGTGGGATTCTCTCCCGTGCTCACCAGACACCCCAACCGTTATACCGCCTGCCCAGCCTGTCTTGAGACCCCGCCCCGTGCTCCCCCTCCCCAGCGTCTCTGGACCCGGACGACAGGAAGTACTGCACGTGTTCAATCCGCCCTATGGCCTCCCAGGGCCAACTCTGTTCTGGAGTGCTGGCTCCCCTCAATCCTCCCTCAGTGCCCTCACCTTGACTTCCTGCAGGACACGGGATTCTCTCCTGTGCCCACCAGACACCCCGACCCTTATACCGCCTACGCAGCCTGAGACCCGGCCCCGTGCTCCCCCTCTGCAACAACTCTGAGAGCCGGATGTCAGGAATTGCTGCACGTGCTCATCCCGCCATATAGCCTGCCAGGGCCAACTGTGTTCTGGGATCCAGGCTCCCTCAGGGCCCTCACCTTGACTCCACGCAGGACCTGGGACTCTCTCCCGTGCTCACCACACACCCCAACCGTTACACCGCCTGCCAAACCTGTCTGAGACCCCGCCCCATGCTCCCCCTCCCCAGCGACTCTGAGACCCGGATGTCAGGAAGTGCTGCACATGCTCATCCCGCCCTATGGCCTCCCTGGGCCAAACCTGTTCTGGGGTCCAGGCTCCCCTCAGTCCTCCCTCAGGGCCGTCACCTTGACTCAGCGCTGGACCTGGGATTCTCTCCCGTGCTCACCAGACACCCCGACCCTTATACAGCCTCCCCAGCCTGAGATAGCGCCCCGTGCTCCCCCTCCCCAGCGTCACTGAGACCCGGATGTCAGGAAGTGCTGCACGTGCTCATCCCGCCCTATGGCCTCCCAGGGCCAACTCTGTTTTGGGGTCCAGGCTCCCCTCAGCCCTCCCTCAGGGCCCTCACCTTGACTCAACGGAGGAAGTGGGACTCTCTCCAGTGCTCACCCGATACCCCAACCGTTATACCGCCTGGCAAGCCTGTCTGAGACCCTGCCCCATGCTCCCCCTCCCCAGTGACTCTGAGACCCGGATGTCAGGAAGTGCTGCACGTGCTCATCCCGCCTTATGGCCTCCCAGGGCCAAACCTGTTCTGGCGTCCAGGCTCCCCTCAGTCCTCCCTCAGGGCCCTCACCGTGACTCCATGCAGGACCTGGGATTCTCTCCCATGCCCACCAGACACCCAGACCCTTATACCCCCTCACCAGCGTCTCTGAAACCCGGATGTCAGGAAGTGCTGCACGTGCTCATCCCGCCCTATCGTGTCCCAGGGCCAACTCTATTCTGGGGCCCAGGCTCCCCTCAGTTCTCACTCAGGGCCCTCACCTTGACTCCACGCAGGATCTGGGATTCTCTCCCGTGCTCACCAGATACCCCGACCCTTATATGGCGTCCCTAGCCTGAGATCCCGCCCCGTGCTCCCCCTCCCCCGCGTCTCTGAGACCCGGATGTCAGGAAGTGCTGCACGTGCTCATCCCGCCCTATGGCCTCCCAGGGCCAACTGTGTTCTAGGATCCAGGCTGCCCTCAGTCCTCCCTCCGGGCCCTCACCTTGACTCAGCACTTTACCTGGGATTCTCTCCCGCGCTCACCAGACACCCCGACCCTTATACCGCCTGCCAAGCCTCTCTGAGACCCCTCCCCGTGCTCCCTCTCCCCAGTTTCTTTGAGACCCGGATGTCAGGAAACGATGTACGTGCTCATCCCACCCTATGGCCTCCCTGGGCCAAACCTGTTCTGGGGTCCAGGCTCCCCTCAGTCCTCCCTCAGGGCCGTCACCTTGACTCCCTGCAGGAACTGGGATTCTCTCCCGTGCCCACCAGACACCCCGACCCTTATATGGCGTCCCTAGCCTGAGACCCCGCCCCGTGCTCCCCTCCCCAGCGTCTCTAAGAACCCGATGTCAGGAAGTGCTGAACGTACTCATCCCGCCCCATGGCCTCTCAGGGCCAACTCTGTTCTGGAGTCCCGGCTCCCCTCCGTCCTCCATCAGGGCGCTCACCTTGACTCAGCGATGGACCTGGGATTCTCTCCCGTGCTCACCAGACACCCCGACCCTTATACAGCCTGCCCAGCCTGTCTGAGACCCCGCCCCGTGCTCCCTCTCCCCTGCATCTCTGAGACCCTGATGTCAGGAAGTGCTGCACGTGTTCATCCCGCCCTACAGCCTCCCAGGGCCAACTCTGTTCTGGGGTCCAGGCTCCCCTCAGTCCTCCCTCAGGGCCCTCACCGTGACTCCATGCAGGACCTGGGATTCTCTCCCATGCCCACCAGACACCCAGACCCTTATACCCCCTCACCAGCGTCTCTGAAACCCGGATGTCAGGAAGTGCTGCACGTGCTCATCCCGCCCTATCGTGTCCCAGGGCCAACTCTATTCTGGGGCCCAGGCTCCCCTCAGTTCTCACTCAGGGCCCTCACCTTGACTCCACGCAGGATCTGGGATTCTCTCCCGTGCTCACCAGATACCCCGACCCTTATATGGCGTCCCTAGCCTGAGATCCCGCCCCGTGCTCCCCCTCCCCCGCGTCTCTGAGACCCGGATGTCAGGAAGTGCTGCACGTGCTCACCCCGCCCTATGGCCCCCCAGGGCCAACTGTGTTCTAGGATCCAGGCTGCCCTCAGTCCTCCCTCAGGGCGCTCACCTTGACTCAGCGCTGGACCTGGGATTCTCTCCCGTG
>NW_006798252.1:0-942 GCF_000442215.2 Lipotes vexillifer
GCCTTGCCCTAACCCGTGCCCTAATCCTAACCTGTACGCTAACACTAACCCGTGCCCTAACGCTTACGCTAACCCTAAACCGTTGTCGTACCCTAAACTGTACCCTTAACCGTCCCCATTCCCTAACCCTAACCCTAACCCTAACCCTTACCCAAAGCCTTACCCTAACCCGTGCCCTAATCCTAACCCGTACGCTAACACTAACCCGTGACCTAACACGTACGCTAACCCTCAACGGTTGTCGTAACCTAACTTGTACCCTAAATCGTCACCATTCCCTAACCCTAACCCTAACCCTAACCGTAACCCTAACTCTTACCCGAAGCCTTACCCTAACCCGTGCCCTAATCCTAACCTGTACGCTAACACTAACCCGTGCCCTAACACGTACGCTAACCCTAAACAGTTTTCGTACACTAACCTGTGCCCTAAACCGTCCCCGTTCCCTAACCCTAACCCTAACCGTTACCCGAAGCTTTAACCTAACCCATGCCCTAATCCTAATCCGTACGCTAACACTAACACATGCCGTAACATGTACGCTAACACTAAACCGCTGACATACCCTAAACTGTACCCTAAATCGTACCCGTTTCCTTACTCTAACCCTTACCCTCACCCTAACCCTTACCCGAAGCCTTTCCCTAACACATACCCTAAACCTAAACCATACCGTAACACGTACGCTAACCCTAACCCGCTGTTGTACCCTAACCTGTACCCTAAACTGTCCCCGTTCCCTAACCCTAAACCTAACCCTTACCCAAAGTCTCACCCTAACCTGTGCCCTAATCCTAACCCGTACGCTATCACTAACCCATGCCCTAACACGTATGCTAACCCTCAACTGTTGTCGTACCCTAACCCTTTTTCGTACCATAACCTGTACCCTACACCGTCCCCGTTCCCTAACCCTAACCCTAACCCTAACACTTACCCGAA
>NW_006798253.1:0-575 GCF_000442215.2 Lipotes vexillifer
GGTAGAGTAATCTTGGTTGCAGGTTTTTCTCCTTCATCACTTTAAATATGTCCTGCCAGTCTCCCTTCTGGCTTACAGAGTTTCTGCTGAAATATCAGCTGTTAACCTTATGGGGATTCCCTTGTGTGTTATTTGTTGTTTTTCCCTTGCTGCTTTTAATATGTTTTCTTTGTATTTACTTTTGGACAGTTTGATTAATATGTGTCTTGGCATATTTCTCCTTGGATTTATGCTGTATGGGACTCTCTGTGCTTCCTGGACTTGATTAACTATTTCCTTTCCCATATTAGGGAAGTTTTCAACTATAATCTCTTCAAATATTTTCTCAGTCCCTTTCTTTTTCTCTTCTTCTTCTGGAATCCCTATAATTCGAATGTTTGTGCGTTTAATGTTGTCCCAGAGGTCTCTGAGACTGTCCTCAGTTCTTTTCATTCTTTTTTCTTTATTCTTCTCTGCAATAGTTATTTCCACTATTTTATCTTCCAGGTCATTTATCCATTCTTCTGCCTCAATTATTCTGCTATTGATTCCATCTAGAGTATTTTTAATTTCATTTATTGTGTTGTTCATCGTTG
>NW_006798254.1:0-1324 GCF_000442215.2 Lipotes vexillifer
CCGGACCGGGGCACGAACTCGTGTCCCCTGCATCGGCAGGCGGACTCTCAATCACTGCGCCACTAGGGAAGCCCCTATTTTAGTACACTTTTATACGCAAGTGTGAGATGCCAATTCAAAATGGTTTAAGGTAAAAGCAGATGTGTTGGTTCAGGAGCTTAAGCTATGACATCAGAACTTAGTCTTTCTTTCTCTATCTCTTGGTTCTACCCTTCTCTATGTTGGCTTTCTTTTCAGCCATGAGTCTCCCTTGCCTGGGCAGCACCATACTTCTCTCCTATAACCCCAGCAACTCTAGTGAAAAAGGAGCATCCAGTCTTCTGACATTTCCAACAAAAGTCCTGGACTCATTGACTCTAAATGACTTGACTTTGGTCTAATCCCCACTCCTCAACCCTGGAGAAGACTTGGTTGAAGGAAAGGTGGTTCTTTAAGGAAAACTTTCGTGCTGTTCCTACAAAGAGGGACAACAAATGCCAGGGAGGCAAAAACAACAGATGTCCTATACCACCTTCAATTATGTCATGGGTTCTCTTATGAATACGGGGATTAACCTCTATGAGGTCCCAGAAATGAGAAATAGCCCACTTGTATGAACCTTATAGGAAAGCAGATTTCCACTCACTCCCCAAAATGACCTTCTTATAGTTAAAACCATTAGCATTTGAAATGGACTACATCAAGATGTGCCAATTACCCAGTCCTCCAATGTGTCCAGAATCAGGCCAAATGGGCAGCTGTCAGTGGTATTGTGCAAGGAATTCCTGCATCAAGCAGAGCTTTGCCTGCATGACCTGAAAGGTCTCTTTTGCCTCTACAATTCTATTATCCTTGTTAATTTCCACAATTCAATTTGCAGTACAGGATAAACAAACCAACCTAATTTGATCTGGAACTTCTACAGGCTATCATAGGTCATTTAATCTAAAACACATGGCTGTAGCCATTACTACGTTTTCTGAAGTCATCTAACAGACGTGGTCCTTAACAAGGTTTCCATGTTATTAGTTTCACTTATGTTTGTTTTTTCCCAGCCTCCTGCTTATTACACAATTGCTTTCATTCTCCTTTGGATTAGGGTAGAAAGGAGCATGAAAGAGTTTTCTTCTTTCTGCCTTTCTCCTCTTAAATCTTATAATAGGTGAGTTCCAATTAAAATTACATTGCTTGGGGCTTCCCTGGTGACGTAGTAGTTAAGAATCCGTCTGCTAATGCAGGGGACACGGGTTCCAGCCCTGGTGCGGGAAGATCCCACATGCTGCGGAGCAACTAAGCCCGTGTGCCACAACTGCTGAGCCTGTGCTCTAGAGCCCGCGAGCCACAA
>NW_006798255.1:0-936 GCF_000442215.2 Lipotes vexillifer
AGAGAGAGAGAGAGAGAGACATAGGGAGGAAGAGAAAGAAAGAAAATAAAATAAAGTTATTAAAATAAAAATAATTAAAAATATAAATATTAAAAAATAATAAAAAAAGAAAAAAGAAAAGAAAGAAGAGAGCAAGCAAACCAAATAACAAATCCACCAATGATAACAAGTGCTAAAAACTATACTAAAAAAAACGGACAGAACCCTTGGACAAATGGTAAAAGCAAAGCTATACAGACAAAATCACACAAAGAAACATATACATACACACTCACAAATAGCGAAGAAGGAAAATATATATATATATAAAGAAGAAAAAGGAAGAGAACAACAAAATCAATAAACAAATCTACCAATGATAATAAACTCTAAATACTAAACTAATATAAACATAAAACCAAAACAAATTAGATGCAGAAAGCAAACCCCTTAGTTTACAGTTGCTCCCAAAGTCCACTGCCTCACTTTTGGGATGATTCATTCTCTATTTTGGTATCCCACAGATGCAGGGTACATCAAGTTGATTGTGGTGATTTAATCCGTTGCTCCTGAGGCTGCTGGGAGAAATTTCCCTTTCTCTTCTTTGTTCGCACCGCTCCTGGTGTTCAGCTTTGGATTTGGCCCCACCTCTGCATGTAGGTCACCTGAGGGCATCTTTTCCCACCCAGACAGGATGGGGTTAAAGGAGCAGCTGATTAGGGGGCTCTGGCTCACTCAGGCCGGGCAGAGGGAGGGGTATTGAATGTGGGGCAAGCCTGCAGCAGCAGAAACCAATGCAGTATTGCAATAGCCTGAGGCATGCTGTGTGTTCCTCTGGGAAAGTTGTCCCTGGATCATGGGACCCTGGCAGTGGTAGGCTGCACAGGCTCCCGAAGGGGTGGTGTGGATAGTGACCTGTGCTTGCACACAGGCTTCTTGGTGGCTGCAGCAGCAGCC
>NW_006798257.1:0-237 GCF_000442215.2 Lipotes vexillifer
CGACAATGGTTTAGGTTTAGCGTACGTGTTAGGGCAAGTGTTAGTGTTAGCATACGGGTTAGGTTTAGGGCACGGTTTAGGGTAAGGTTAACGGTAAAGGTTACAGTTAGGATTAGCGTTAGGGTTAGCGTTAGGCAACGGGGATTGTTTAGGGTACAGATTAGAGAACGACAGTGGTTTAGGGTTAGCATACGTGTTAGGGCACAGGTTAGTGTTAGCGTACAGTTTACGAATAGG
>NW_006798258.1:0-399 GCF_000442215.2 Lipotes vexillifer
CACGAACCCGTGTCCCCTGCATCGGCAGGCGGACTCTCAGACACTGCGCCACCAGGGAAGCCCGGTAGGGGGATTCTTAACTGTTGCGCCACCAGGGAAGTCCCTGCCTAATTATTTTATTCCCACTGTTCTTCTTCATTCAGCAGAATAACTGTCAGTCACTTTTATTGGCATAATTCCACTTTAAAGCAAACTCTGTAGCTTTACTCAAAAAAATTACAGTAGGCTTTTAAAAATATTATCACTGCCTTTAAAATTCACATAACATTATTTTTTTCTTTTCTTTTCTTTTTTTTTTTTTTGCGGTACGTGGGCCTCTCACTGCTGTGGCCTCTTCCATTGCAGAGCACAGGCTCCGGACGCGCAGGCTCAGCGTCCATGGCTCACGGGCCCAGCCGC
>NW_006798261.1:0-297 GCF_000442215.2 Lipotes vexillifer
TGGCTTTCTATCCTGGAGAGTCTAGAAGAAGCCCACACCCTTCTCTACACAGAACTCCAGAAATTACAAGTAGGCGATAGTTCATAATCAATTTTTTTTTAATGGCTGCCATCCTGGAAGTAACTAGTATACTTCAGTTTTTTGAGTAAACTCATCAACTCTCATAGTATTAAAAAAAAATTTTTTTTAACAAACAAAACCAAACTGCCTCAGTTTCAGCCTTTATAAAATGAAGCAGTTCATCCATCAAAACCTTTATTGAGTATCTGCTGCCAGGCCCCATACACATCACTCACA
>NW_006798263.1:0-316 GCF_000442215.2 Lipotes vexillifer
CCCTAAACCGTCCCTGTTACCTAACCCTAACACTAACCCTTGCCCGAAGCATTACCCTAACCCTTGCCCTTCTCCTTATGCGTACGCTAACACTTACCCATGCCCTAACAGGTATGCTAAACCTAAACTGTTGTCATAACCTAACCTGTATCCTAAATCATCTTCATTCCCTAACTCTACCACTAATCCTTACCTGAAACCTTACCCTACCCCATGCCCTAACCCTGACCCATACACTAACACTAACACGTGCCCTATTACGTATGCTAACCATAACCATTGGCGTTCCCTAAACTGTACCCTAAATCATCCCTGT
>NW_006798264.1:0-204 GCF_000442215.2 Lipotes vexillifer
TTTTTGTTCCACAGGCTGCAGGACTGTAGTTCTTCTTGCTTCTGCTGTCTGCCCTCTGGTGGACAAGGCTATCTAAGAGGCTTGTGCAAGTTTCCTGATGGGAGGGACTGGTGGTGGGTACCTCTGACTGTTTCTCTGGTGGGCAGAGCTCAGTAAAACTTCAATCTGCTTGACTGCTGATGGGTGGGGCTGGGTTCCCTCCCT
>NW_006798265.1:0-571 GCF_000442215.2 Lipotes vexillifer
TTTTTTTTTTTTTTTTTTTTTGATGTGTGGTACTGTATTCCTGTCTTACTGGTTGTTTAGCCTGAGACATCCAGCACTGGAGTTTGCAGGCAGTTTGATAGAGCCGGGTCTTGGTGCTGAGATGAGGACCCCCGGGAGGCCTCACTCCAATTAATATACCCTGGTATCTGAGGTTCTCTGTTAGTCCAGCAGTTTGGACTAGGAGCTCCCACCACAGGAGCTCTGGTCTGACCTCCAGCCTGGGAACCAAGATCTCACAAGCTTCATGGTGTGGTTAAAAAAAAAAGGGAAAGAAAGAAAGAATGAGAAACAGGAACAGTACAATATCAAAGAATAAAAAGCAAAATAAAATTAGAAGGATAAAAAATATATTAGGAAAAGTAAAACTATAATTGAAACAACTGCAATAAGGCAAAATAAAACCACAACAGGAAAAAGAAAAAAAAAAAAAAAGGGCGGGGGAACAAGCCAAAAGGAGAGGGCAACAAAGTTACACAATAACAAAGTGTAAAGAATAAAATAAAATTAGAAAAATAAAAGATTTATTAGGAAAAATAAAAATATAAAAGAA
>NW_006798266.1:0-417 GCF_000442215.2 Lipotes vexillifer
GCCTAACTTCAGTATATTTTTGGATGAAAGCTGTCATCTATAACTCTGCAGGTTTGTGAAACATAGTGGCCCTGAGCTCCATTCTTCCCCTCGCTTACTTGTGAGCTGGCCGCCATCCCGCAGGATTGCTTCAGAGCCTAGTCTGGTTCAGGCACGGCATGCTGAGGCTTTGGTTCATTCTTCTTGTTGGTTGGAAATTAGAGTTCAATGTGCTGGTCCATACACCTACAGCTAGTCTCACGTTGGTTCTCCCCATTCCTGTCCATCTTACGCAGAAATCGCAAAGTGTGCCGAACAGGGCGTTGAAGGCACTGACTCTGAATGTGTGATGAGTGTCAGGAAAGCGTCTTCAACGGCCAACACGTGTTCCAGGGCACATAAACAGAGATGCATTTTAGGAACATTGCCCGATCACAC
>NW_006798267.1:0-1221 GCF_000442215.2 Lipotes vexillifer
GAAAGGCAGGACAGACCATGGAGAACAGGGAGTGTTTTTATGCTAATGGGCGGGATGTTAATTACCAACAGCCACTCTGGAGAAATGTATGGTATTTGCTGAAACATCGAAAAAACAAAGGTACATAGGCTAGAGCACTTCCACTTATGGTCCTATAGCTTAGGAAAATTAAAATAAAAAAGACACAGCCACCCCAATATTTCCGGGTGCTCTGTTTACAAGACCCTTATCTTCAGTACAATTTAAATATCCCATTAAGAGAGAAGTGGATAAAGAAGTTGTGGTCCTTACGTACTATAGAATGTCACTCAGCAATGAAGTCAATGTCATCAGGCCCATAGCAGCATAATGAATGGATTTAGGTATGACGATTCTAAGTGAAATAAGTCACACAGAAAATGGAACATCATAAGTTATCACTAATAGAAGGAGTGTTAACTTGGCTACACATGAACTGAATTACAAAACATAACAGAATCTCACATTTAGAAAACAAACTTTTGCTTGCCTAAGGGGAAAGGTGAGGGGTGCTGCATAAAACTAGACATTGAAATTAGCACAGAGAGCATTCCATATGCCAAATATGTAATTGATAAGATCTACTTCTTGCTCAACGAAATAAACGCAACAGTTACGTATGACCTCATACCAGTTAGACTGTGCATCATCAGAATATCTACAAACAACAAATTCTGGAAAAGGTGTGGAGAAAAGGAACCCTCTTCCACTATTGTTGTGAATGTAAATTGATACAGTCACTATACAGAATTGTATTTAGTTTTTTAAAAAACTAACTATAGAATTACCATATGATCCAGCAATCACTCTACTGGACATATACCCAGGTAAAAAGCATATAGCAAAAAGAGACATTCACTGCAATGTTCATTGCATCATTACTTGCAATCGCCAGGTAATGGAAGCAACCTAAATGGCCACAGACAGATGAATGCATAAAGATGTGGTACATATATAAAATGTAATATTACTCACCATAAATAGAAATGAATCTGGGTCACTTGTAGAGACGTCGATGTATCTAGACACTGTCATACAGAGTGAAGTAAGTCAGAAAGAGAAAAACAAATATTTTATAATAACGCATATATGTGGAACCTAAAGAAATTGTACAGATGAACCGTTTTGCAAGGCAGAAATTGAGCAACAGATGAGAGAACAAACCTATGGACAGAAAGGGGGGAAGCTGTGAGGGGTGGGGGT
>NW_006798268.1:0-2688 GCF_000442215.2 Lipotes vexillifer
CCACCGCCCCCGCCACTTGCCCCACACTTGCCCCCGTTAGAGGCTCAGGCCTCCCTTGCCGGGCAGCCCCCCCTAGGCCCCTGCTGTTGCCCCACTGGCCTCTCTGGTGCTGCTTGGAGCGTTCAGCCTGTCATTTCCCGACTCATTAACTCCACGGCCCCACCGCCAGAAGGGCGAGCACACAGTTATCGTTTCGCCCTGATTTGTTCAACTAGCACTGAGCCTGCCTCTGCGCCAGGCACAGTGTTGCACACCCGGGACAAGGTGGGCGGCTCACACGGCCCCTCCTTCCTGATGTGGACTGGGCCTCCTAGACTGGGCCGACCCACCTCTCAGAGCCCCTGCAGGACGCAGCCCAGGAGCTGCGGGATCCCCCGCATCCCAGAACAGCACTTTGACACCAGTCCCTTCCGTCTGCTCCCTTCTCATCTTTTGATGCCGATTTCAAACGCCACTTCCTCCATGAAACCTTCTGGATCTCTCCAGTTAGATGAGGACATTGTCCCTTGAGCTTGTGAGCATGTGTTCCTGCGTTTCCAGAACTCAGGCTCTGACTTGCATAGGAATCCAATATTCCCACCTGAACTGTGGGCCCCAGAGGGGTCTCCTCTCTGCCCTGGGGGCAGCTGGCACCCAGGAGGCCTTGGAAATATGTGTCGTAATGACTCAGCATTTCACAAGCTTCACAAGCTTAATCTCAGGTGCCTTTAGAGCATCTATGAGGTAGATGCTCTTTTTACCTCCTGTTACAGGTGACAGCGGGCAGGTGGCAGAATAGCCTTGTGGCCACATCCTCTGTGCTTTAATCAAACAAGCCCTCAGCTGCTCTGGGCCAAGGTTTGCTCCTGAGCTCATCACTTTGCTTATTAATTACCCCCTTAATTATCAGCTAAGGACTTCTCAGGGATTCCTGGGCTAAAAGCAGAAGAAAGCAGGGGAGCCAGTAGGATCCAGAGGCGCCATTGGACATGGTGTTGCTGTCGGGCAAGATGCTCTGGATGCCTGAAGGTCTGGAGGCTGCTGTTTGAAAGGCCAGGAGCTCACGTGACGAACGAACCTGCATGGGGTGCCGTGCCGGGCATCCTGCCTGTATGCCAATGAGCTGCCTGCTTCCCTGCCTCGGCAGCAGGCTGGGCTCCGAGACACCCAGCCCCTCCTCCTGTCTGCCTTAGCACCCTACTCTGTGGCTCACCCCACTTTTCTGATTCCTCCAGTGGCTTCCCCTGGGGATGCAGCCTCTCTGCTCTGGGGCCTTGTTCAGCACCCACCTGGCTACCATGCCGGGATTCCGAATCCCCACTGGTCGCCCTCCAAGGCTCGGCCCCCAACCACCCCCATCATCACTCTGCAGGGCTGACACGCTGGCTCAGAGCACACGCACAGAATCACACGCGTGTGTCTTCTTACCAGCAAGAGTACAGATCAGGTCACACAAACCCACTAACTTGGCTCTTTCCGGGCTGTGTGTTAACACAGAGACACAATTTACCCGGGTTTCCCACACCCAGGCCCAGAAACCCTGAATGGGGCGTCCCTACCCCCAGCCGGTGTGGTTGCCTCTGGGCTGATTTCCTTTATCACTGGCCAAGGATGAGTAATTCTATCGTGAAACACAGTTCAGGGTGATAGATGAAGGAGCACAGTTCAGGGTGATAGATGAAGGAGCGGGGCAGATGATTGCCTCACTGCCTCCCTCCCGTTGGAGAGGGAGGCTGGAAGGAGATTCCTGCCCTTCTATAAAGGGAAGGCAGCCAGGAGGGGACACGTGGGGAGCAGCCACAGAGAGCCTGGTGGGCAAGGCCGGCGTGGGGCTGGGGTGGGGGAGGCAGAGGACACTGTGGGAGCCCAGGTGGGCAGGCAGATGTGTCCCCCAGTGCTATTCAGGGTCGAGGTCTAGGGGCTCCTACGTGGGGGGGCAGGGCAGGGGCGCTGCTCCAGTGTCCAGACCGGAAAACGCGGAGCAACTTTTGCCTGAAAACTGCCATAGTCCTTCCCAGGAGCCTCAACTCCACCTTTTATTTGTGATGAAATTCTCTATGAATTGATATCTTTTTCAACAGTGCTCAGCTCACTGGCATGAGCAAGCAGATCTATACTTTTCAAAATGACAACTGAGACTCTCTCAACGCTTGGGGGCCAGTTTTGGGTTTTCTGGAGCCTCTTCCAGGTGCTCCCGTTAGGGTTCTAGTCTGAACAGCTGCTGGTGGGTGTGCGCGGGGGTGCTGACCTGCCCGTCCACCACCAAGGCTCCCGGCCACAGTGTGAAACCGAGTGGGGCCCTGTGAGGTTCCTGGGCATGGAGGCCTCTTTTTTTTTTTGTCTCCCATTTCTTGTAGGCGAGACTCCAGCCTCCATGACCTTCCCTGGGTTCCAAAGGGCGGATTCGAACAGTTGCTAGTCAGGGGGGAAGCAGCCAGGAAACCACCTGAGGCGAGATTCGAGGGACCCGAGAAGCTCATCAAGATTCGGAGCGCGACCAGCTGAGATGAGATGACGGGAGTACAAGCCCCGCGCACCCTGATCTTGTCAGCAGCCCCTCCCTTGAAGTACTGAGTATTGATGAGTGTCTCCTCATCAGATCCTCCCGGGTGGGGACACACAGTGAGGCGGGAGCCTGCTGTGTGCCCCTGTGCCTGGCAAAGCAACAAAGCTCTCCTTTTCCACTTTACCCGAAACTCTGTCTCCGAG
>NW_006798269.1:0-2216 GCF_000442215.2 Lipotes vexillifer
GGCTGGGCCCGTGAGCCATGGCCACTGGGCCTGCGCGTCCGGAGCCTGTGCTCCACAATGGGATAGGCCACGACAGTGAGAGGCCCGCGTACCGCAAAAAAGAAAAAAAAAAAAAATTGTTTGAGAAAAAAAATAAAAATAGCTAACATTTATTGAGTGGATTACTGCATGCTTGAGCTTTACAAGTATGATCTGATTTAATCTTCACAATCCCAAGAGGTAGGTCAATCATCATTTGGATGTTATGGTCTTAGGGTGTGAGGCTTTGAGAGGTCAAGTACCTTGTCCAGGCCACATTTTTAGTTATTGGTGGGACTGGGATTTAAATTCAGGCCTACTGATTCCACAGCCATACTGCTTCAGAGAAACATTTAAAAGTAATAATTTTTAAGGAAAAAATAGTATCAATGCTGGATTTGGAGTCAAAACAATTTGATTTGAACTCAGCTCTGCCATTTATAGGTGTGTTTCTTAGTAAGTTACATAACACTCAGAGTCTCAGTTTTTTCATTTGCAAATTGGGAATAATAGTATTATTTGATTCCTATGATTAGCTTGATAATTAAATATCAGGCTACATACGAATGCATAACATGCTCTATAAATAGAAGATGTTATTCCTCACTATGATCTTCTATAATGTGGGCATCTTCCAGTGGTAGATCCATTTAATATAACCAATCATATTCCAAATATTCCAAAAGTAATAGCTGAACCATTCATGTATGAAACAGACACAGAAAATTCAAGGCAAAAACTTTTAGCTAAACAGTATAATATGTGGAACACTTTTTTTTTTGTCAGAGCTAAACATTCTTCCCCATAAACTCTAGGGGCTGGGAAAATCAGTATGAGTGTGCAATAGTTAAGCCACAAACAATGTTATGGATGGAGAGAGGGTAATTTACATTCCAGAATGTACTTTATCATTTCAGGTAAGTTTACACATCATCGATTCACCATTGTCCAAGTAATGAACTTAAAAGAAAGTATTTCCTTCTCGTGACAAGTTTATGAAACATCATTATAGAAAAGAGTAAAACCTGTGGGAAATTAACTGAAGTCATATCATAGAAATCATAGAATTTAAACTGACACATTTTGTTATGCCTCTCTTTTTCAAAATAAATATCTATTAAAATACTCCAGCCAAGAGAAGAGTACTCATGTACGATTGGAGATATTAACTTGAGATGCATTCAGCATCTCCCCAGGGATGTTTCTGTCCTTTGGGACACCATCATGTTTGCCCATCCAGATTTAATCTCTTGGGAAAATGAAAACTCTGGCCTTTGTTTTTCTTATATAGTTTTTGTTCTAATTGGATACAGTCCAGTGTATTGTTCTTCCCTCCTTTGGCACCTATGCTGGAAGAGAAAAAACATCATGTTCACATGCCTACATCCAGGTTTTCTCAAGCTATGACCCATATGCTGTTTAATGCCCTATTTTGGCTAAATTAGCTCTCCCATGACATGCCGTTTCAAGCTTTTCATGCTTCATAATCAAAGATGCGATGGACTGGAAAAAGGGACTTTGAGAGATCCTGCTTCACAGTATGTGGCCTTTTAGCTATTGTTTTTACTAAAAAAGGTGTGAGGTACCACAACGGATGATAAGGGATTGTTACTGTTTCATATTTTAAGCCAACAAAGATTGTGTCAATGAGGCAAACACAAAAAAGTCTTCAAAACATCTTTCAACCACTTGTACTCTGTAATCCTTCCAAACAGATGTAAAGAAGCATCCATAAAATCAAATAACTTTCACAACTGAAGATGAGCCTTTCTTCTTGGAAAACTAGTTCTCTTAGTTTCTTTCAAAATTACAGGCCTTTTTTGGATCCATGACCTATTCATCTTTGGATTCCTAGGACCAAACATCATACCTGGCGTGTTTGGTGAGTATTTGTTGGGTGAATGAATGAATATATCAGGTCAAGAAATGACAAGGTATTTAATTGTTTGATTAGATGCAAAATGGAATTTTTTTTACTGAGATATCAAATATTTATGTGGTTCAGGAAGATACTGGCTCAAGAGACAGCAAGTGGAGGAGAAATAGGGAGCTTGGAAGGAGAGGAAAGGAAAGCAGGTCCTGCTGGAAGTCAAAGAGTCAAAGGCTCTTTAGGTTCTTTCTTTTCTTTTCTTTCCTTTTTTTTTTTGCAGTACGCGGGCCTCTCACTGCTGTGGCCTCTCCCGTTGCAGAGCACAGGC
>NW_006798271.1:0-1479 GCF_000442215.2 Lipotes vexillifer
CCCTCAGGTCAGTTTTAAAGGGAGGCAGGAGAAAGGAACAGAGTAGTGAGCGTCAAGGTCAGGGGTGTATAGGATTTTGTTAATTCACACCAATTAATGAACCCATTTGGTGATTCAAACAAAGCCAGATTTCAAACAGATTTTATATATGGTTTCAATTCACTTTTGCATTAAAAATGTGCATTCCATGCTTGAGAGAGAAGAGCACATGATGAAATTAAGTATCAAGGACTAGCGAAATGTGGTTTTGTTTTGGTAGAGATGACCTTTCTGTTTCTCTGACTCTACTTTTCCGAATAAAATGTTTGATTTATATGGTTTAGAGGCATAGAAAAACACTGTGGACTCTGTCCAAAGATGAAAGTACTAAATTATAGTGTACTAAGAGAAACCTACCAGTTACAAAACACTGTGGATTTTATCATTTATATGTAAGTAACATACTGAAGCATGGACGAAGAGGACGAAATAAGAATTTTACAAGCACATCTTAATAAAACCTATAAAAATTGGGGTGATAAACACAGCAAGTCCACAAAATTTGCAGCAATGATTTGAAGGCACCCATTCTTCAAGATAACTCTTGCACTGGCAGTACACATCTATATTATTCTAGGTTAATGTTTTTCAGGTAATTTAATTTTGAAGTGGAGCTCATGAGTGAAGAACAGAGCAGAGGTTCTCGTATAGAACCTGTATTCAACTAGTGTAGTCAACAGGAACTTGTCACTCTCTCTTTACCTGTAGTATATTATTTCATTTTACTGAAGACTGTACACACATAAAGTCACACTGGCACTGATGAGAGACATCCAAACACTTTACCTGAGGCCAGTATGTATTTAGAAATAAAAAATATTTTCTTGGATGTTTCCTCAAAATATTGAGACTAGTCTAGAAGTAACCAAATTTGCAAATGGACAAAATTCAAGTAGATGTGAAAAACTTTTGCAGATTTTTTTCCTGTAATGGCTACTCAATTGGCTTCTTTGGAAGAAAGCAAACCTTTAAAATATGATGAATGAGGTTATCTGAATAAAAGAAAAGCAAAAGGCTATCGCAGAAAGTTAAATTTCTCAAAAGTATCTCATAGGAATGTGATGTTGAAAAGCGTACATGGGGATGACTACTTTTCTTAAATTTGTTTCAAGCATGTACATTTGTAAAAGACCCAGAGAAATATAAATGTGTTATTATTAATAGGAAAATTATTATGAATAAATCTATTACTAATACAGTATTATTATAAGAAAATTAAAAAGAAGCAGATTCCTCACAGACTCAGAAACACCTAAGTTTTCACACTTGGGATGAGAAGTGAAAAGGGAGGCATCCCTGTACAGTCTCCCCTTTATTTATTTATTTATTTATTTTTTTTGCGGTACGTGGGCCTCTCACCGCTGGGGCCTCTCCTGCTGCGGAGCATAGGCTCCGGACACGCAGGCTCAGCGGCCATGGCTCATGGGCCCAGCCGCTCCG
>NW_006798272.1:0-369 GCF_000442215.2 Lipotes vexillifer
AGGAAGAACACTCTTTGACATAAATCACAGCAAGATCTTTTTTGATCCACCTCTTAGAGTAATTTAAATAAACACAAAAATAAACAAATGGGACCTAATGAAATTTAAAAGCTTTTGCAAAGCAAGGGAAACTACAAAGAAGACGAAAAGACAACCGTCAGAATGTGAAAAAATATTTGCAAACGAATCAACGGACAAAGGGTTAATATCCAAAATATTTAAACAGCTCATGCTCAATATTAAAAAGAACAAACAACCCAGTCAAAAAAATGGGCAGAAAACTTAAATAGACATTTCTCCAAAGAGGACATACAGATGGCCAGGAAGCACATGAAAAGCTGCTCAACATCACTAATTATTAGAGAAATG
>NW_006798273.1:0-40489 GCF_000442215.2 Lipotes vexillifer
CACACACACACACACACACACACACACACTTCAGCCCATATGCAATCTTAGAAAGACTTCCCATTTCCTGATTGATGTGCTACTTATTTCTGTTTTGGGTTTTGTCTTGTTGTTTTTTAGTTCCTCATGTCTTTGATTAACCATTTTTCTACATACTCTGTAGCATTTTATTTTAAAATACAAACAGCCAATTATAACTACTGTGCACCTTTCATTCCACGTCAGGATTACAGCGTCACTTGTCACACCTGACAGAAAGTTTAGACGTGCCCTTAGGTGACTAAATTCACTGAAAATGATACAAAGGAATAATTTTAAAATCTTTAAAGTGGGAGTAAGGCCAACTAGTCAGTTTGTCTTAGTGTATAACAAAGCTTCAACATTCATTGTGCAATTTTTTTATTTCTAAATTTGTTTTGATAACAGCATTCCAATGTAAGTTGACTTTGATTTTTTGAATACTTTTCTGGGCCTTATTTTCCTTATCTGTAAAGTAGGGATGATAATAACGCTACCTCTGAGGTTGCTGAGGCGTCACAGTTAACTTGGAAACATGCCAGGCACATACTTAGAGCTCCAGGGTGTTAAGTCTGAAAAGTATTTTGGGCCCAGGTCCTGCCCTTAAGGAGTCTATAGTCAACTTTGGGATACCAGCAAGTGAGGCAACACTGGGTTTCTTCCTCTCCCCAGCTACTCCCCTCAGCCCTTCCTTTACCTGGGAGAAAGTCTTTTCTAGAAGGTTAAAAAGACAGAGACTGTGATAGCAATAGAGTGTTAAAGATAGATTAGCATCTTTCAGGCTTCTCCTTAGCTCATTCTGACTACAGTCTCCTAAACTTTACTGGAGCTCTTTGTTTCTTCAAGTGGGTCCAAGTAACTGTTTAGTGTCCTTTATTTCTGTCTGAAGGACTTTCTGTAGGCAGGTTTGCTAGTGATGAATTTTCTCAGTTTTTGTTTATCTAGTTATGTCTTAATTTCACCTTCTTTTTTCAAAACTATCTTTAGAAAGACAGTTTGCTGGACACAGAATTCTTGGTCAACAGTCTCTTTCTTTCAGAACCTTTGACTATTTCATCCTACCGCCTTCTGGCCCTGTGGTTTCTGATGAGAAATCAACTGATCTTACTGAGGATTTCATGTTTATGATGAATTGCTTCTTTCTTCCTGTTTTCAAGATTCACTTTTTGTCTTTAGCTATCAATAGTTTGGTTTGATATTTGATATTTCTAGTTTGATATTTCTAGGTGTGGATGTTTTTTTTTTTTTCTTGCGTTATGCGGGCCTCTCACCGCTGTGGCCTCTCCCATCTGCGGAGCACAGGCTCCGGACGCGCAGGCCCAGCGGCCATGGCTCACGGGCCCAGCCGCTCCGCGGCACGTGGGATCCTCCCGAAACGGGGCACGAACCCGCGTCTCCTGCATCGGCAGGCGGACTCCCAAGCACCGCGCCACCAGGGAAGCCCCGGTGTGGATGTTTTTAAGTTTATCCTGCTTGAAGTGCATTGAGTTTCTTGGATGTGTAGATTATTTTTCATCAAATTTGGCAAGTTTTGAGCCATGGTTTCTTAATATATTATTTCTGCCCCTTTCTCTTTCTCCTCTTCTTCTGGGACTCCGGAAGATTCGGGGAGTCTCTGTTCATTTTTGTTCACTATTTTTTCTTTCTATCCTTCAGAATAGATCATTTAACTTGGCCCACTTTCAAGTTCACTGATTCTTCCTTCTGCCTGCTCAAATTTGTTGAGCCCTTCTAGTGAATTTTCATTTCAATTACTACACATTTCTATATATTTTCATAATTTCTATCTATTAATATTTTGTATTTGGTGAGACATCATTGTCATACTTTCTTTCCTTTAGTTCTTTAACAGGTTTCCTTTAGTTCTATGAACATATTTAAAATAGCTAATTTAAAACCATTATCACCATGATTCTGGGCACTTGGTTTTCAAGGCTGCCACACAGCTGGGCGAGGAGGAGGTGAAATGGAAATAGAGCAAATTAAGATGCCAGAAAAACCATTGTTCTTACTCTTAATTCAGCCTTTAAAAAAATAAATAAATACACACTACTTCTGGATTGCTAAAAGTCTTTGGTTAATTTCCACAGTTCTGAAAAACATTGATTCTGAAAAGTTTGCCGTTTTTTGCTTTTATGGAGTTTTGCCTGTCCTTACTTTGCCATTTTTGCTGACATTAATTTCATTGATTTCCAGTCTTTTATTATTTTTATTTTCTCAGCACTGCTTTAGATGCATCCTGCAAATATCGATAAGTTGTATTTTATTTTCATTTGGTTACATGGAACTTTTTCCATTGAGACTTCCTCTTTAACCCACGGATAATTTAGAATTCTGTTGTTTTGTATCCAAGTGTTTATAGATTTTCCTATTGACTTTCTGTTATTGATTCCTACCTTGATTCCATGATCTTCAAAGAACTTACTTTGTATAATTTAAAATCTTTTAAATGTGTTGAGGTTTGGGGATTGAAAAAGATATTCCATGTAAATGGAAATCAAAAGAAAGCTGGAGTAGCAATACATATATCAGATACAGTAGACTTTAAAATAAAGACTTTCGGGCTTCCCTGGTGGCGCAGTGGTTGAGAGTCCGCCTGCCGATGCAGCGGATAGGGGTTCGTGCCCCGGTCTGGGAAGATCCCACATGCCGCGGAGTGGCTGGGCCTGTGAGCCATGGCTGCTGAGGCTGCATGTCCGGAGCCTGTGCTCCGCAATGGGTGACACCACAACAAGTGAGAGGCCTGCGTACAGCAAAAAAAAAATAAAATAAAATAAAATAAAATAAAGACTTTTACAAGAGACAAGGAAGGATACTACACAATGATCAAGGGATCAGTCCAAGAAGATATAACAGCTACAAATATATATGCACCCAACATAAGAGCACCTCAATACATAATGCTAATGCTAACAGCCATAAAAGAGGAAATGGACAGTAACACAATAATAGTGGGGGACTTTAACACCTCACTTACACTGATGGACAGATCATCCAGACAGAAAATTAATAAGGAAACACAAGCTTTAAATGACACAATACACCAGATTTAACTGATATTTATAGGACATTCCACCTGAAAACAGCAGATTATACTTTCTTCTCAAGTGCACATGGAACATTCTCCAGGATAGATCACATCTTGGGTCACAAACCAAGCCTTGGAAAATTTAAGAAAACTGAAAACATATCAAGCATCTTTTGCAACCACAACACTATGAGATTAGAAATCAATTACGGGGACTAATCGTAAAAAACACAAACACATGGAGGCTAAACATTATGTTACTAAATAATCAAGAGATCGCTGAAGAAATCAAAGAGGAAATCAAAAAATACCTAGAGACAAATGACAATGAAAACACAATGATCCAAAACCTATGGGATGCAGCAAAAACAGTTCTAAGTGGGAAGTTTATAGCAATACAATCCTACCTCAAGAGACAAGAAAAATCTCAAATAAACAGTCTAACCTTACACCTAAAGAAACTAGAGAAAGAAGAACAAACAAAACCCAAAATTAGTAGAAGGAAAGAAATCACAAAGATCAGAGCAGAAGTAAATGAAATAGAAACAAAGAAAACAATAGCAAAGATCAGTAAAACTAAACGCTGCTTCTTTGAGAAGACAAACAAAATTGATAAACCTTTGCCCAGACTCATCAAGAAAAAGAGGGAGAAGACTCAGATCAATAAAAATAGAAATGAAAAAGGAGAAGTTACAATGGACATCGCAGAAATACAAAGCATCATAAAAGACTACTACAAGCAACTCTATGCCAATAAAATAGACAACCTGCAAGAAATGGACAAATTCTTAGAAAGGTATAACCTCCCAAGACGAAACCAGGAAGAAATAGAAAATATGAACAGACCAATCACAAGCACTGAGATTGAAACTGTGATTAAAAATCTTCCAACAAACAAAAGTCCAGGACCAGATGGGTTCACAGGTGAATTCTATCAAACATTTAGAGAAGAGCTAACACCCACCCTTCTCAAACTCTTCCAAAAAATTGCAGAGGAAGGAACACTCCCAAACTCATTCTATGAGGCCACCATCACCCTGATACCAAAACCAGACAACAATACACCAAAAAAAGAAAATTTCAGACCAATATCATTAATGAATATAGATGCAAAAATCCTCAACAAAATACTAGCAAACAGAATCCAACAACACATTAAAAGGATCAGACACCATGGTCGAGTGGGATTTATCCCAGGGATGCAAGGATTCTTCAGTATATGCAAATCAATCAATGTGATACACCATATTAACAAACTGAAGAATAAAAACCATATGATCATCTCAATAGATGCAGAAAAAGCTTTTGACAAAATTCAACACCCATTTATGATAAAAATTTTCCGGAAAGTGGGCATAGAGGTTACCTACCTCAACATAATAAAGGTGATATATGACAAACCCACAGCAAACATCATTCTCAATGGTGAAAAACTGAAAGCATTTCCTCTAAGATCAGGAACAAGGCAAGGATGTCCACTCTCATCATTATTATTCAACATAGTTTTGGAATCCTAGCCATGGCAAACAGAGAAGAAAAAGAAATAAAAGGAATCCAAATTGGAAAAGAAGAAGTAAAACTGTCACTGTTTTCAGACTACATGATACTATACATAGATAATCCTAAAGATGCCAACAGAAAACTACTAGAGCTAATCAATGAATTTGGTGAAGTTGCAGGATACAAAATTAATGCACAGAAATCTTTTGCATTCCTATACACTAATGATGAGAAATCTGAAAGAGAAATTAAGGAAACACTCCCATTCACCATTGCAACAAAATGAATAAAATACCTAGGAATAAACCTACCTAAGGAGGTAAAAGACCTGTACTCAGAAAACTATAAGACACTGATGAAAGAAATCAAACATGACACAAACAGATGGAGAGATACACCATGTTCTTGGATTGGAAGAATCAATATTGTGAAAATGACTATACTACCCAAAGCAATCTACAGATTCAATGCAATCCCTATCAAATTACCAGCGGCATTTTCTACAGAACTAGAACAAAAAAATCTTAAAATTTTTATGGAGACACAAAAGACCCCGAATAGCCAAAGCAGCCTTGAGGGGAAAAAATGGAGCTGGAAGAATCAGACTCCCTGACTTCCGACTATACTGCAAAGCTACAGTAATCAAGACAATATGGTACTGGCACAGAAACAGAAATATAGATCAATGGAACAGGATATAAAGCCCAGAGATAAACCCATGCACCTATGGTCACCTTATCTTTGATAAAGGAGGCAAGGATACACAATGGAGAAAAGACAGTCTCTTCAATAAGTGGTGCTGGGAAAACTGGACAGCTACATGGAAAAGAATGAAATCAGAACACTCCCTGACACCATACACAACAATAAACTCAAAATGTATTAAAGACCTAAATGTAAGACCAGACACTATAAAACTCTTAGAGGAAAATATAGAGGAAAATATATGACATAAATCACAGCAAGATCTTTTTTGACCCACCTCCTAGAGTAATGGAAATAAAAACAAAAATAAACAAATGGGACCTAATGAAACTTAAAAGCTTTTGCACAGCAAACAAAACTGTAAACAAGACAAAAAACAGCCCTCAGAATGGGGGAAAATATTTGCAAACAAACCAACAGACAAAAGATTAATCTCCAAAATATATAAACAACTCATGCAGCTCAATATTAAAAAAACAACCCAATTAAAAACTGGGCAGAAGACCTGAATATACATTTCTGCAAAGAAGACATACAGATGGCCAAGAAGCATATGAAAAGCTGCTCAACATCACTAATTATTAGAGAAATGCAAATCAAAACTACAATGAGGTATCATCTCACACCAGTTAGAATGGGCATCATCAGAAAATCTACAAACAACAAATGCTAGAGAGGGTGTGGAGAAAAGGGAACCCTCTTGCACTGTTGTTGGAAATGTAAACTGATACAGCCACTATGGAGGACAGGATGGAGGTTCCTTAAAAAACTAAAATTAGAATTACCATATGACCGAGTAATCCCACTACTTGGCATATACCCACAGAAAACCATAATTCAAAAAGACACATGCACTCCAATGTTCATTGCAGTACTGTTTACAATAGCCAGGTCATGGAAGCAACCTAAATGCCCATCAACAGACAAATGGATAAAGAAGATGTGGTACACATATACAATGGAATATTACTCAGCCATAGAAAGGAACAAAACTGGGTCATTTGTAGAGACGTGGATGGACCTAGAGACTGTGATGCAGAGTGAAGTAAGTCAGAAAAAGAAAAACAAATATCGTATATTAACACATATATGTGAAATCTAGAAAAATGGTACAGATGAACTGGTTTGCAAGGCAGAAATAGAGACACAGATGTAGAGAACAAATATATGGACACCAAGGGGGGAAAACAGTGGGTGTGGTGGTGGGATGAATTGGGAGATTGGGATTGACATGTATACACTAATATGTATAAAATAGATAACTAATAAGAACCTGCTGTATAAAAAAATAAAATAAAATTCAAATATAAAAGAAAAATGTGCTAAGGTTTGTTTTATGGCCCTGGATATGTATGGTCTATCTTTCTTTGTGAATGTTTCATGGGCACTTAAAAAAGAATGCATATTTTGCTGTTGTTGGGTAGAATGTTCCATAAATGTTAATTAGATCTTGTTGGTGGGTGGTGGTGTTCAGATCTTCTACATCTTTGCTGATTTTCTGTCTAGTAGCTCTATCAATTGCTGAGAGTGGAGTGTTGATATCCCAAGTATATTCATGAATTTGTTTTTAATATTCGTCTACTATATATATACATAACTTATAACAGTCTATTGTTAAAGATGTTTAATTGCTTTTTTTTTTTTTTTTTTGTGGTACGCGGGCCTCTCACTGTTGTGACTTCTCCCGTTGCAGAGCACAGGCTACGGACGCGCAGGCTCAGTGGCCACGGCTCATGGGCCCAGCCGCTTCGTGGCATGTGGGATCTTCCCGGACCGGGGCACAAACCCGTGTCCCCTGCATTGGCAGGCAGACTCTCAACCACTGTGCCACCAGGGAAGCCCTTAATTGCTTTTTTGGTTTTATTTCATTTTATTGTTTTATTGAAGTATAGTTGATTTATAATGTTGTGTTAATTTTTGCTGTACAGCAAAGTGACTCAGTTTTACATATATTATATATATACATACTTCTTTGTATTCTTTTCTATTATGGTTTATCACAGGATATTGAATATATTTCCCTGTGCTATACAGTAGGACCTTGTTGTTTACTCATTCTATATATAATAGTTTGCGTCTACTAATCCCAAAGTCCCAAACCATCCGTCCCCCATCCCCCTCCTCCTTGGCCACCATGAGTCTCTTCTCTATGTCTGTGAGTCTGTTTTTGTTTCGTAAATAAGTTCATTTGTTTCATATTTTAGGTTCCACATATAAGTGATATCATATGGTATTTGCCTTTCTCTTTCTGACTTACTTCTCTTAGTATAATAATCTCTAAGTCCATCCACATTGCTGCAGATGGCATTGTTTTATTTTTAGTTAACTTTTTGGTTATAGTAAGAATAGTTAACATGGGAACTATCCTCTTAATAGATTTTTAATGTACGATACTATATTGTTATCTATACACATGTTGTATAGCAGACCTTTAGAACTGTAACCCATTGACTAGCAACTCCCCACCTCCCTTTCCCCCAGTCCCTGGAAACTACTATTCTATTTTTTGCCTCTATGAGTTAGACTATTTTAGATACCTCATATAAGTGGAATCATGCATTTATTTGTCCATCTGTGACTGGCTTATTTCACTTATCATAAAGTCCTCAAGTTTCATTCATGTTGTCATATATTGCAAGATTTCCTTTTGTATGGTCAGGCTATTCAAGATGACTGTTCTCCGAAATTTTGCCTTTTGCAACAACATGGAATGACTTGGAGAGCATTATGCTAAGGGAAATAAGTCAGAGAGAGAAAGACAAATACTGTATGATATCATTTATATGTGCAACCTAAAAGGTACAACAAACTAGTGAATATAACAAAAAGGAAGCAAACTCACAAATATATAGAACACACTAGTGGTTACCAGTGGTCAGGGGGCCGGGGGGAATATAGGGGTGAGGAAGTGGGAGAAACAAATTATTGAGTGTAAGATAGGTTCAGGGATATATTGTACAGCATGAGGAATATAGCCAATATTTTGTAATAACTGTAAATGGAAAGTAACCTTTAAAAATTGTGTGGAAAAAATTTTTTAAAAAGATGTTCTTGGGCTTCCCTGGTGGCGCAGTGGTTGAGAGTCTGCCTGCCGATGCAGGGGATGCAGGTTCGTGCCCCGGTCTGGGAAGATCCCACATGCCGCGGAGCGGCTGGGCCCGTGAGCCATGGCCGCTGAGCCTGCGCGTCCGGAGCCTGTGCTCCGCAACGGGAGAGGCCACAACAGTGAGAAGCCAGCATACCACAAAAAAAAAAAAAAAAAGAAAAAAGATGTTCTCCTACTCTCTGTGCATCACCTGCTCAACCAGTCCCTGCTTCACTCACATGACTATCCAGTTCTCTTAATTATAGGGCTTAATCAGCAACTGCCTATGTACTTGCCCACTGCCCCAGCTGCTGGTTTCCCTGGTAACTGATGAGCCAACCTGATATCAATTCCCCCATAAATGGTAGCTTTCTTCTTCGCTCCCCATCCCCCCTGTCAGTAGTGAAGATTGCTGCCATGTCCTAGCTGCCAACTGCTGTACTTGGTGGAGTATCGCCTCAGGACACTTTGCTTCAGACTGGTAAGCTTCCCTATCCAATAAACCATTGATGTCTCTGTCACTATAACTGGGCTCTTTCTTAGGTCTCAGACTGGGCAACTGCAAGGCTCACAGGCTTGCAGGGTGTAACCCAACACCTTCTTTTTTAAAAACTGAAAAATATTCCTGTGTGTGTATATACCACATTTTCTTTTGCCATTCAACATCAGTGAAAATTTAGGTTGTTTTCCTATCTTGACTCTTATGAATAGTGCTGCAATGAACATGAAGGTGCTAATATCTCTTCACGATCTTGATTTCAATTTTATGAAAAAATAACTTCCTAGAAATGGAATTTCTGTGTCATATGGTAGTTCTATTTTTAATTTTTTAAGGAACCTCCATACTGTTTTCTATAGCAGCTGCATCATTTTACATTCCTACCAACAGTATACCAGGGTTCCAATTTCTCCACATCCTCATCAGCACTTTTTTTTAATAGTGAAAACACTATTATTTTTTTATAATAGCCATCCTGACAGGTATGAGGTGACTCTCATTGTGGTTTTGATTTCCATTTCCCTAATGATTAGTCATGTTGGTCATCTTTTCATATACCTGTGGGCCATTGGTTTGTCTTCTTTGTTTTTCCACTTTAAGAGAAGTATAGAAAACTTTCTTCTATCTATCCACTTAAAAATATAATTTTTTGCTATTTCCTCTATATACATGGAGCACTGCATCAGATAATGTTACGATTTTTGCTTCAACCACTGAATATTATTTTAAAAACTCATGAGAAATAAAATAGTCTATATTTATTCCCCTCCCCACTTTGTGTGTTTATGGGGTTTTTTGTTTGTTTTTCGTTTGGGGTTTTTTTTTTTTTTCATTGTTATTCCGCGCCTTCTTCTGTTACTTTTTCCTTGAAAAACTTCTTTTGGCCTTTCTTTAAGGCTAGATCTGATAACAAAAAGTTCTCTTCATTACTCTTTGTCTGAGAATGTCTTTATTTCCCCTTCAGTCTTGAAGGATAGTTTTGCCAGATGTAGAATTCATGATTGACCATTTTTTTTCTTAGCACTTAAAAAACATTGTGCCACTTCCTTCTGGCCTCCTTGGTTCCTCAGAAGAAATCTGCTGTCATTCAAATTGTTTTTCTTATGTAGGTAAAGTGTTTCTTTCTGGATGCTTCAGATTTTTTATTTGTTCTTAGGTTTGACTATGATGTGTCTTGGTGTGAATTTCTTTGGGTTTATCCTCTTTGGGGTTCACTCAGATTTTGGAATGTGTTGTTTTATGTTCTTTGCCTAAACTGGGAAATTTTCAGTCATTATAGCTTCAAATATTTTTTCATCTCCACTTTCTTTCTCTTCTCCTTCTAGGACTCCAATAATATGACTATTAGATTTTTTTCATTATAGTCCCACAGGTCCCTGAGACTCTGTTCTTTTTCTTTGCAGTGTATTTTCTCTGTGCTGTTCAGATTGAGTAATTTCTATTGTTATATCCTCAATCTCATTGATTCATTTCTCTGAAATATTTTTTTCTGGCATTGAGTCCATTCAGTGAAGCTTTTTTTTTTTAATTGGGTTATTGTATCTTTAGTTCTATAATTTAATTTCCCTTTGGTTCTTTTTTCAAACCTCTACTCCTTTTCTGAGATTTTCTATTTTTTCCTGTGTTTCAAACATGTATGTAATTGCTTGTTGAAGCATTTTTAAAATAATGGCTGCCTTAAAGTTCTTGTCAGAGAATTCCAACATGTGAGTCATCTCAGTGTTGACATCTGTTGATTGTCTCTCTAACTCAAATTGTGATTTTCTTAGTTGTTGGTATGATGAGTAATTTTCAGTTGTATTCTGGACATTTTGATTATTATATTGTGAGACACTGGATCCTATTTAACTTTTTTGGCAGACAGTCACCTGTTTTAGCATACAGGTATAGCATACAGGTCAAGGTGTGGGTGGGTTTTCAGCTCCCTGCTGGACCCTGTTGACAGCATCCTGACAAAGGCTGAGCAGTGACTCATACCTCCTGTGAGTACAAAGGAGTGGGGTGGAAGTTCAACAACTCTGTTAGCACTGACTCACACTACCTCATTGTCTCCAAGTGGGGTGTAGCTCAGCTCCCTGCTGAGCTGACACCAGGGTGGGGGATGTGATGGACCGTCTAGTCCCCCCACAAACTGCCTCCTTCCATTTCACTGATGCCAGGTGGAAGTAGATGTGCAGCTCCCCACTGAGCCCCACTGAAAGCTCCAAAGCAGGAAAATCAGAGCAGTGCCTGCTTCTGCTGGGTGCAGATAGAAGGTTAGCTCCCTGTTTGGCCCTGCCAACACCACCAGCTGGATAAATCAGAAATTCACTCCTGTTTCCTTGAGGCTGTCATGGAAATGGAAGACTAGCCCCCTTTTGGGCCTAGCTGAAAACTTGGGTGGGGATATTTATCCACTGTTGTTTGGCTGGAGTAGGAGAGGTGTCATCAGAAAGGTTTTCTGTTCTCTTATGCATCTCTTTTCTTGGTCCTTTGTTCAGGAGGAATAGGCTTTTCTTGGAGCCTTTTTTTTTTCTTTCATTGCTCTTGTTGGTGCTTCCATTTTGCAGGCTTTACCAATGCTCCATTCAGAATATATGGGAAGCAGAAAAAAAACCTATTGTTTTCTCAATTCCTGTTGTTCTTAGGAAGTCTGCCTTCTATCTTTCAGAGTCTTTTTATCCTTGTTTGTTGTGTTGTGTGCAGGGATTCTTTAGTTGTAAGAGGGAAATCCTGGGAGGAATGTAACTATTCCATCTTGGGTGGAACCAGAACTCTGAAATTACTTTTTGTGAAGATCTGTAATGATGTGGGAAATGTTTCCTGTTAAGTAAAAAAGAAAGATATAATTTACATCTATTACATAACCTTGACCATGAGTGGATGAATGGAATTAACATTTGTTGGGCAGATGGATGAATTAATTCATTAATATCCTCAGTCAATGCTGTACCACCTGATCCCCCAAATTTGATCACTTTCTTACTCCAAGCCTTAACATTTTCTACAAGCCTCTGTATTTACACAGCTATGGTCTCACTGAAGTTTACCTTACAAATCCTGAACACCCTTGGAAATATTATATTTGTGAGTCCTGATTTTAATCTTTTGTCCACTTTTATAATATATATAGTAGGTAGTGAAATTTTAGGAATAGACTCTTAAATAACTTGGTTGGTCATTTTCCTAAGACTGACTAATTTGGTCAAATAATTTTTCCTGGCTAGGAAAAAAGGCAATCCTCATTACAATGAGGCATCTATTTATCCATCAAGTAGATATGAAGCGAATGAGAATTAAAGAGACAGCTTTTATTTCTTTTTCTTTTTCTTTTTACAGTAGTTCCTTATTGGTTATGCATTTTAAATATAGCAGTGTGCACATGTCAATCCCAAACTCCCATTCTATCCCTCCCCCCAACCCTTTCCACTGGTAACCATGAGTTCATTCTCTAAGTCTGTGAGTGTTTTTGTTTTGTAAGTAACTTCATTTGTGTCATTTTTTTATATTCCGCATATAAGCAATATCATATGATATTTGTCTTTCTCTGTCTGACTTACTTCACTTACTATGATAATCTCCAGGTCCATCTGTGTTGCTGCAAATGGCATTAGTTCATTCTTTTTAATGGCTGAATAATATTCCATTGTATATATGTACCACATCTTCTTTAACCATTCATCAGCCGATGGACATTTAGGTTGCTTCCATGTCTTGGCTATTGTAAACAGCACTGCAATGCATGTATCATTTTGAACTATGTTTTTCTCTGGATATATGCCCAGGAGTGGGATTGCTGGGTCATATGGTAGCTCTATTTTTAGTTTCTTAAGGAACCTCCATACTGTTCTCCCTAGTGGCTGTACCAATTTACATTCCCACCAATAGTGTAAGAGAGTTACCCTTTCCAGCATTTATTGTTTGTAGACTTTTTGATGGTGGTCATTTTGACTGGTATGAGGTGATACCTCATTGTAGTTTTGATTTGCATTTATTTCTCTAACACTTAGCGATATTGAGCATCTTTTCATGTGCCTCTTGGCCATTTGTATGAAGAGACAGATCTTAAAGCTCAGAACTATTGGCTGACCAGTGAAAGACCTTAGCAACATCCAGGGGGTGGTCAGGATCCACCACAGGAGAGTTAGAATGGACTTACCTTCCTCAAGGAGCTCAAGCTTAGACCTTTGATGTTATCTCCAAATAAGATTCTCTATACAGTCAAAGATACCCCAATGGCATAGTAAACCATGTTGTATGTTTTTGTTTTAAAAGTATTAATTTATTAAATGGAAGCATTTAAAATTTATCACAATTTTTATAACCCTGTTTTGGAGCTTTATCCTTTTTTAATATATCAGGAACCTCAAAAAATGGAAGTACCTGAGGGTCTTTCTTGATCTTTAAGAAGCTGTGGGAGTTGGAACGAATATTCCTGGAGTTGCTGATCACAGTGTCTTGGAATACTGTGGCCACCATTATCACTATATGTCCTCCTGGAATAGTGAGCAAATGCAGTAGTCTTGGGTGAGAATTCATATCAAAGAAGGTATAACTAAATCGCATTTGCTTCTTTGGCCTTAACTCTGCTTCATATGGTAGTCTATTTTTAGTTTCTTAAGGAACCTCCATACTGTTCTCCCTAGTGGCTGTACCAATTTACATTCCCACCAATAGTGTAAGAGAGTTACCCTTTCCAGCATTTATTGTTTGTAGACTTTTTGATGGTGGTCATTTTGACTGGTATGAGGTGATACCTCATTGTAGTTTTGATTTGCATTTATTTCTCTAACACTTAGCGATATTGAGCATCTTTTCATGTGCCTCTTGGCCATTTGTATGAAGAGACAGATCTTAAAGCTCAGAACTATTGGCTGACCAGTGAAAGACCTTAGCAACATCCAGGGGGTGGTCAGGATCCACCACAGGAGAGTTAGAATGGACTTACCTTCCTCAAGGAGCTCAAGCTTAGACCTTTGATGTTATCTCCAAATAAGATTCTCTATACAGTCAAAGATACCCCAATGGCATAGTAAACCATGTTGTATGTTTTTGTTTTAAAAGTATTAATTTATTAAATGGAAGCATTTAAAATTTATCACAATTTTTATAACCCTGTTTTGGAGCTTTATCCTTTTTTAATATATCAGGAACCTCAAAAAATGGAAGTACCTGAGGGTCTTTCTTGATCTTTAAGAAGCTGTGGGAGTTGGAACGAATATTCCTGGAGTTGCTGATCACAGTGTCTTGGAATACTGTGGCCACCATTATCACTATATGTCCTCCTGGAATAGTGAGCAAATGCAGTAGTCTTGGGTGAGAATTCATATCAAAGAAGGTATAACTAAATCGCATTTGCTTCTTTGGCCTTAACTCTGCTTCGAGAGATGCCCTCTGGGTTTACAAGAGCTCCAGTACATAGGGGGACTCAAGTACCTTGGCAAAGTTCCATCAGGGAATCTCTTCCGGTGAGCGTCTATAGTTGTTTGCTCATTCTATGTGAACACAAACACAAGAGGCTTTCTTCTCCAGACACATTCTTTCATACTTCAGAGCAAACCTATGCATAACAAATCTTTAGTGTAATGAGGCTATTTTGGGCTCTGAATGCCATTGTTTCTGTTTAAGAAGGAGGAAAAATAGGTTCTTCTGGAAGATACCGATGGTGTAATAACATTGTCCCAGGGTGCTTCACTTTTTTTTTTCTTTTTTCCGGTACGCGGGCCTCTCACCGTTGTGGCCTCTCCCGTTAAGGAGCACAGACTCCGGACGCGCAGGCTCAGCGGCCATGGCTCACGGGCCCAGCGCTCCGCGGCATGTGGGATCCTCCTGGACCGGGGCACGAACCCGCGTCCCCTGCATCGGCAGGCGGACTCTCAACCACTGCGCCACCAGGGAAGCCCCGGTGCTTCGCTTTTTGTGCTTATTTTTATATGTTCTTCTTCTTTTTTATTAAGTTTTATTGGAGTATAGTTGCTTTACAATGTTGTGTTAGTTTCAGGTGTACAGCAAAGTGAATCAGTTACATATATACATATATCCATTTTTCTTTTAGATTCTTTTCCCATATAGGTCATTACAGAGTACTGAGCAGAGTTCCCTGTGCTATACAGTGGGTCCTTATTAGTTATCTATTTTATATATAGTAGTGTGTATATGTCAATCCCAATCTCCCAATTTATCCCTCCCCCACTTCCCCCTGTATGTTCTTCTGTTTGGACTTTTATTGAAATTGACCTGCTTGGAGAAGATGATGGAGCCCAGGACACTTCACCTAGATAAACAGGATAATTTCCTCACTGTGATGTACAACAGCCTACAAGTACTTTTGCAGTGATGGCCTTTGTTCATAAGAATCAATAAAATATGCAGATTTTCCCAACATATTTGCCATCTGGGATGCCTTTTTTCAGTCTTTCCTTATCACTCTGAACTGCCTCACAAAAATTACATTTAAATACATTTATTAGAATTCATATTATTCATCTGACTTCCTTTATTGAGAGCTTGCTAAATGTCAGGCACTGTTCTAGGAGCCTGGGGTATGCCAGTGAAGAAATCAGAAAAAGGTCCCTCTTCTCATGGAGCTTACTTTCAGTAGGAAAGATAAATAAATGAAGAGATACAATGCATGTCAGACAGTGATAAACGCTATGAAGGAAATGAAGCAGTGAGAGGCAATAGAGAGTGACAAGGGGTAGGATCTTAAAAAGGGTGGTCAGGGAAGGCTTCTCTGAGGATGTAACATAGGAGCGAGGGAGTGAGCCACATGGATGTTAGGAGGAAGAACATTCCAGAAAGAGGAACCAATAGATACAAAGGCCCTTTGATGGGAACATGCCTGGCAGAATCAATAGACATCAAGAAGGTAGTATGGCTGAAGGACCATGGGGAAGGGAGTAGAAGCAGGTGAGCAGGTAGAGCTCTCCAGGGCTCAAAACACTGAAAGTTTTTTAGGCCATGGGAAGGACTCTGAATTTTATTCTAAATGTGATGAGAAGCCAGTAGAGGGATTTGAGCAGGGCCATGACATGAGTGACTTACATTTTAAGAGGGTCCCTTTGGTTGCTACATGAAAAATGGACTAAAAAATGGACTAAAAAAGTAGAGACCAGTCTATGAGCTATTGCAATAGTGCAGGTGAGAGATGACGGTCATTTGATCTAAGGCGATATGTAGAGGCAGTGAAAGGTGATCAGGTTCTATGTGTATTTTGAAGACAGTGCAACAGGGTTTGCTAATGTATTGAACGTGGAGTATGAGAGGAGGAAAATAGTCAAGGATAACAACAGCGCCAAGCGTTTTGGTCTGAGAAACAAAATGATTGAAGTTGCCATTTGCTGAAATGGGAGGAATACTAGTGAAAGAGCAGATCTGGAAAAAAAGTCTTTGGAAATTAAGACTTGTTTTCCATGTACTGAGATTAAGAGGCCAATTGGAGATCCAACAGGAGTGGTAAAGCAAGCTGCTGGAATCTAAGAGTCCATATTACTAAAAATGGGGCTAAAATTAAGCATAAACGTATTGAATAGTTCTCAAAGTATATTTTACATGTTGCTAGTTTTCCAGGTACTGTTTAACAATATTATATTGGACTTCCATTTCTGATCATGATAGCGTAAGTGATACCAGAATAATTCTCCCTCCATAAACAACTATAAAACTGGACAAAATCAATAGGCAACTGTTTTAAGGCAGTGAACGACAGGCAGCACAAGACTGTAATCCCTTGGAAAAAGGAAACTTACAAAGTGAGCTTCTTGATTGCCCAAACCTCTGCCTTGAGAACGTTTTCCAACAACTAGCAAAGAACTGGAACTTAAGCAGAACACTGTGGTCTATCCTAGCTGAGGACGTAGAAATAATGTTCTGGGGCAGCTGAGGCAGGCAGAATCTGTGGAGCGGAATACAGCAAAGGAAGGACCTAAGAAAAGAGGGCACCCTAGAAGTCCATATGGAGAGCCCCCATGAATCTGTTGCTGAGGGGTGGGCTGTCCATGTGCTGAGAAACACTTCTTGAAACTTACAAGACAGTAACTGCTATGATTTTGAGAGCAGAACAGGGAGTAGAGACTGAACAGCACTTGAGGACGTCGGAGTCCGGCCCTGCCAGAATGAAGAGATAGTGTTCACACCTCATTAGCATCCCTGGCGTCCAGCTGAGACACTGGAAAGCCTTTACCTTAGGAGTAAGGACCAAGCCCTAGAGTCTATTTAGAGCTCTAAATCCACCCTAACAGAGTCTAAAGCCAAGTCCCAACAAAGTTCACATGGGATAAAGAGAGTTTGGAGGCTGAGTCCTGCCATATATACAATGGAATATTACTCAGCCATAAAAAGAAACGAAATTGAGTTATTCGTAGTGAGGTAGATGGACCTAGAGTCTGTCATACAGAGTGAAGTAAGTCCAAAAGAGAAAAATAAATACCATATGCTAACACATATATATGGAATCTAAAAAAAAAAAAAAAAAAAAAATGGTTCTGAAGAACCTAGGGGCAGGACAGGAATAAAGATGCAGATGTGGAGAATGGACTTGCAGACACAGGGAGGGGGAAGGGTAAGCTGGGACGAAGTGAGAGAGTGGCATGGACTTATACACACTGCCAAGTTAAAATGGCTTGGGAGAAATCTCGAACTTTCCACATAACAGCACTAACCAAATGTAAATGTAAGCCTGTATAAGTTCACAGTGATTGTTCATTAATTAATGAGCCTGCTAAAACAAGAATCAACACTCTTCAGAGAAAGAAAACAAAAACTAGAGTCTCTAAAATGTACTATCACAATGGCTGAGAATCAAAACTTGTTAGACATACAAACAAACAGGATAATAATCCATAGTAATTTTCTTTTAAAGAAGGCAGTTAATTTAAACCAAATCTAAGATGGGCCTCGATTTTAGAATTCACAAAAAAGACTTTAAAGTAGCTGTTAAACTTCTCTTAAAGGATTAGAGGAAAATATGATCTTGGAGAGTGAACAGATAAGGAATCTCAACAATGAAAATGAGATTTGAAAAATGAAAACTATGAAAAATGGAAATCATTATGTAAAAATTTTATTTTATTAAAGTACAGTTGATTTCCAGTGTGTTAATTTCTGCTGTACAGCAAATTGATTCAGTTACACGTATATGTACATTCTTTTTTCATATTCTTTTCCATTATGGTTTAATCACAGGATAGTGAATATAGGTCCCTGTGCTCTACAGTAGGGCCTTGTTGTTTATCCATCCTATATATAATAGTTTGCATCTGCTAATCCCAAACTCCCAATCCATCCTTCCCCCACCCCTCCTCTCCCTTGACAACCACAATTCTGTTTTCTATGTCTGTGAGTCTGTTTCTGTTTTGTAGATAAGTTCATTTGTGTCATATTTTAAATTCCACATATAAGCGATATCGTATGGTATTTGTCTTTTTCTTTCCGACTTACTTCACTTAGTATGATAATCTCTAGGACCATCCATGTTGCTGCAAATGGCATATTTCACTCTTTTTTATGGCTGAGTAGTATTCCAAAGAATGGAAATTATTGAAGTGAAAAGTAAAAATGTTATTTTGCAGTTTAAAAAAAAAGGGATTCTCTGGACAGTTAAAAATGGGAAACTTGTTTCAAAAGAGTGTAACAGGCTGGCTTCCTGCAGTACCTCTTAAAGTCTTTAATATGCTTCCATGCATTATGACTATGCAGAAGAGATTCTAGGGTACAATGGTTTCCACACATCCTTGGCTTCAGAACTCACATCACCCAGGAACAGTGGTCTGCAGAACATATTTAAAGATTCTCTCTTCTACCTGTGCTCATTCCCTGCCCTGCCATGCACTCTCAGACCTTCATGCCCTTGAACAATATTTCCTCTGCTTCAAAACTTTTCATACACCCACATTCATCTGATTAACTATTCACCCTTTAAAACTTATTTTAAGATTCTCTTTTTTTTTTTTTGGCCATGCTGCACGGCTTGTGGGATATTAGTCCTCCAACCAGGGATCAAACCCGCGCCCTCTGCCTTGGAAGCATGGATTCTTAACCACTGGACCTCCAGGGAAGTCCCTTTAAAACTTATTTTAAATATCCCCTTCTTTATGAAGCCTTCCCAAACTCCCTCTCATAGAATTAACCACTCCATCTTCTGAGATTCCCTAGCATTCTGTACAAACATCCGCTGAATCATCAATTGTCATATTGCATTATAATTGTGTTTGCATGACTCTCTTTCTTGTGACCTCCTTATGGGAACTGTCACCTCCTTGAGGCCAGCGATCAGTCTGACTCATCTTGATGTCCTCAGCATACAATATAAGGCTAGGGATTGGCAGCATCATGAGTATTTGTTGAATGAGCAATGTCTTACTTCAGAAGGTGACAACCAATGGAAAGCAATGATCAAGATGATACATGCTCCAATTTTTAGTAGCAAGTCACTAGAATCAGGCAAGTCACTAGAATCCTCTGAGGCACAGTATTTCCCGGTGATGAGGACCACAGACTCTGGGGCCAAACTGCCAGGGCTTTAATCTACACTCTATCACTTGCTACCCGTGTAACCTAGGGCAACTTAATTACGTTCCTGTAGCCTGAGATTCCTCATCTGAAAAGCGGGGGTACTAGTACACTCTACCTCACAGGATATGTGAGGATTAAATGAGGAATTCATGTAACATAGCTAGCACAAAGCCCTACACATAGAAAGGATTCAGCGAGCAGTGGCTATTTATATTGTTGACTTTTCCTGCTTGTCACCTGCCTGCCCCAACCTCCCCTCTAATTCTCCCCTCCGGCTTCTTTACCTACCCACGCCCCTGCCTGTTCCTATGGCCCCTTACCAAAGCCTATCTTCCCACTTATACCAAAAGGGTAGCATGAGTTGTCAGCATGTTCCAGCATGCATTTATCACTACATTCACCTAGAATGCTTTATGCATAGGCCCCACTTACCCCTCAAGGCCAGATTAGATCTGAGTCTGCCCATGAAGCTTTACCAACTCTTAATTTTGCCCTTCCCTTCTGCAGTATTTGTCTGGTCCATATGATTTGACATTTGACTGCGTACTTCCATTATTTCATATATGCAAGTGCTTTACCTCAAGAAAGAGTATGGTCCTTCTGAGCAGGGACCTCAGCTCATTCTATTTCCTTCTGTAATGACCTCCTAGACGCAAGATCCAGGAAACGGCCATTGCAGGATACTTGGAGTGCAATAGGGCATCAGACCATCTCTGTAGATGCCTTTTGGGGTCTCAGTGATTGTACAGCAGAGGTTACACCCTCTCAGCTGCCTACAGAGTCCAGGCAGCAGGTTTGTGTGTAAGACTCTCAAGGTTTAGATAACTAAACATTATAAGTCAGTAGGGTCATGTGTTATCTAAAAAGGTTTGATGGTGTTAGACTACGTGAGTAGAGGATAGGGTCTAGGACAAGGGCAAGAATTTTGTGTCCTCTCAGCTGGTGTGACATATTGTGTTTTATCCTTATACACTGATAGGTTCTAGTGGCATTTCCAAGTGTATGCAAAGGAGTGAAGCGAGGATGTTTAGTAAAATCTAGAAATGGCATCAGAGGATGAACAGCTGGAAGAGTTGAAGATATTCAATTAAGAAAACATACGGCTTAATGTGCTGTCCTTTGATAAAGATTGTTAGGGTTTTTTTCCAACCCTTGACATCTAGCCTTGGTAGTGACATGGCTATAACAACTTAGCAAGAGGCTCTTTATCAAATTACCTTTATCAAATCACTGTTAACTGAATGATTTAGAAAGGTTCTTTTGCCTCTGTTCCCCCATTCCAACCTTAATTATAGAAAAAACAGCCCACGGTATCCTCCCCAAATCAGAGCTTTAAAACAACATGAACCATCTCATACAAAATGGAGTTCTAGACATCAGTAAAACAATACTCTCAACTGAGCGTAGGAAATGTAGTGAATGTTAAGTGTAGGAAGACAGTGAATATTATCCCGCAATACTGGCATTACGTTATTGCAGACTTGTTAGGTTACTACACAAGTAACTTGTTAGGTTATCTACTTGAGATCGTAAGGAAGCGACTCAGCAAACACTCCAACAACTAATGACCATAAAACAGTCTGAGAGATTTGAAATTTTCAAAAGGAACCAATGGAACCCACAAGGCAGGAAGAGAACATTAGGGAAAAAAGGACGCAAATAGAAATTTTAGACACGAAATATCTAGTCAGAAAAGTTAAGAACTCAGTAGACAAGTTAACCAGTCTGGACGACTAGAGAGAGAACTAGTGGTTTGGAAGATGAGTCTGAGGAAGCTACACTGAAGCACAGAGAGAAGAACAGAGATTGTGAAAGTGAAATCAATTTAATGTGAAGAATAGAATGACGACATCCAATATGAATCTAATAGGAGATCCAGAGGAGAGAACAGAGAGAATGAAGGAGAGGCAACACATTGAAGAGGTAATGGCAGAGAATTTACCAGAATTGGAGGACGATGAATGCTCAGATTGAAAAAGCACACTGGGACTTCCCTGGTGGCACAGTGGTTAAGAATCCACCTGCCAATGCAGGGAACACGGGTTTGAGCCCTGGTCCGGGGAGATCCCACATGGGGATGTACTTTGTATTGCAGGATGTTTAGCAGCATCTGTGGCCTCTACCTAATAGATGCCAGTGGGAACCCCACCCACAGTTGTAACAATGAAAACGCTCTCCAAATCAATCTCCCATTGTTTCTCAGATTCCTTTGACTACGGTCCACAGCTGGACATTCTCACATACATGAAACAAGTTTCAGAAAGCATTTCTTATGCTTAATTTTCTGGCCTTTTCCATCCTTTTCTATTTCTTTTCTTTCTTTAATGCTCATTGTGACTTACCTGTCACTTCAGTCTGACTTCTGCCTCAGAACTTCATCAAAACTGTTCTAGGTGAAGACCAGCAATAACCTCCTCGTCCAGCAGACCCTTTGCAGTCCTCAGCTTACCTGTGCCCTCAGTGGCACTACACAGCGTGGCCCACACGCTCCTTCTGAAGTTGTCTCTTTCGTTAGCTACCATGACATCACGCCCCCTCATTTTCCTCTGTCTCCTCTGCTCTATTTGTCTTCACTTCTGGATATTCCTTCTTTGTCTGATCTCTATATTGTGAAGGCTCTTAGAGGTCTGTCTTGTCATTTTCTCTCTTACGCTTAGATGATCTTCCACATTCTATGGCTTTCAATACCAACCATATGCGAAAGACTGCCAAATTTATGTTCAGCCCAGACCTCTCTTCTGAGCTTGACACCCACAGATCCAACTTCCTTCTTGACATCTGCCCTGTGATGTTTCACAGACATCTAAAACAAAAACTCTTGCCTTTTCTCCAAATATTTTATTCTTCCAACTTTTTAAAACTCAATAAATGGTACCACCAATCCACACAATTGCGTAAGCCAGAAACCTAGATGTCATACTTGACATCTCCCAGATGTCCAATGGATCAGGGTCTGTCAACCTGCAAAATACATCCTGAGTCTTTCTACTTCCCTCCATCCCCAAGGCCTTCATCTTACTCCAAGTCTCCATTATCTTTCACCGAGAGCACTGCCATGGACTTCTAACGGTCTTCCTGTTTCATTCTAATCCAGTCTCCGGCCAAGAGAAAGCAATACTCTTAAAATATAAATTTGATCATATCTCTTTTCTGCTTAAACTCCTTCAATGACTTCCCTTTGCATTTGGAATCAAGTTCAAAGATCTCAGCCTGGTCTATGAAGGTCTCCGTGACTCCACCCCTGCCTGTCTCCCTAGACCCACTTGGCACTGCTTACCTAGTAGCTCATCAGCTCTAGCCACACTGGCCCACCTTCTTTTCCTTCTATGAATTGCTGCCAATGCTCTTTCCCACCTTGGGTCCTTGACTCTTCCTCCTCTGCCTGGAACACCTTTTCCTCACTCTTTGCAAAGCCACTTCCTACTACTGCTTGAGGTGTCAGATTAACTTCCACTTGCTTAAAGAGGCCTTCCTTGCTCATCACCTCCCACTCCAATCTAAATTAGGTCCCTCTTATACTCTCTCCTGATGCTCTCTACTTTTCTTTGATGGCACCGAGTAAGTAGCTGTGTGATTATTTGTGCTCCCCACCAGAAAGTAAACTCTATGAGATAAGGACTGTCTTTTTTTTAAATTTATTTTTTATTGAAGCATAGCTGAACTACAATGTTGTGTTAATTTCTACTGTACAGCAAGGTGGTTCAGTTATACATATACATTCTTTTTCATATTCTTTTCCATTATAGTTTATCACAGGATATTCAATATAGCTCCCTGTGCTATACAGTAGGACCTTGTGGTTTAGCCCTTCTATATATAATGATTTGCATCTGCTGACCCCAAACTCCCACTCCATCCCTCTCCCACCCTCCTCCCCTTGGCAACCACAAGTCTGTTCTCTATGTATGTGAGTCTGTTTCTGTTTTGTTGATAAGTTCATTTGCGTCATTATTTGAGATTCCACATATATGGTATTTGTCTTTCTCTTTCTGACTTTCTTCACTTAGTATGATAACCTCTAGGTCCATCCATGTTGCTGCAAATGGCAGTATTTCGTTCTTTTTTATGGCTGAGTAGTATTCCATTATGCATATATACCACATCTTCTTTATCCATTCTAAGGACTGTCTTTTATACTCACCTTGAGCCTAGGTCACTGTCTGGCACGAATTCAGCACTTTATAAATATTAATCAGATGAATGAATGAACAGTGTTATTTTGCAGAAAGAGATAGTGGGATGAGACCCAGTGGGATGACTAATAGGTGTTGAGGAAATTAAGATGTCGAATTTGCACTATTCTTTTGAGAAAAGTGACAGTAAAGGGCATGTGAGAAAGTAACTGCTTGGAAAGGGGCAGCAGGGTCAAAGGAAGTTTCCTGTCTTAAACCATCCAAAGAGTGACATCAATGGCATAGATGAGTCTGGTGTTGGCAGGCCTCTTTCTCTATCCATGTCCTCAAGAAACTCAGCCAGTGTGCCATCAGGATGTGACAAGTGCCTTTCTGAGTCGTGTCCTTTTAGGTTCAAACGTCTATGACAGAGTTGCTGGTCCCCTACTCTCAACCCTCTTCTAACCATGGTTGTGTCCACTGCTCATCTCTTACCCCTGTTGTCAACTCAGCCCCACCTCGGGTGGGACTGCAAGACGTTATCTTTCTAGACAACTCTGGCAAAACCTAAGTATGACCTTTGAGAACTGCTGACCCGAATATTGGAGGGTTGGTTCCAATAGAAACTAAGAATTTCTTATTTTTACTTACAGAATTACAAGGTGATAATGAAAGTTGAGTTCTGTAATGAGTTTTAAATATCATCACCCAGAAAAGCTTTATCTCTGGCCATAGAGTCATAGCCTGTTGGAATATACTTGATGAACTGCCTCTTTCGCATGTGTGAGGTTGGACAAATCACTTTGTTTTTCTGAAGCTTCAGTTTCTTCATCAGTAAAATGAATGAGGGGCTGCATTAGACTCAGCTTGCAGTCAAGGATACATACATGTTCAGACCACATGATCCACCCTCCAAATCAGGGTATTTGAGGGTAGGACCAGGCCTCTGTATTTTAGGGAGGCTCTACAGATGATTCTGACATACACTGCTGGTTACTGGCTTAGATTCTTTTAATTTCTAACATTTTATATTAATACCCCCACATTTGCTTAAAGTAAAACCTGTCTAATAATAGCGCTAAAATTTCCCTCACAAAATTTTGGCTACGATTGCATATAAATTGGGATTTTCTTTTTTTCTCAAGAGATACTTTATTCAGATGAATAATTCACTTATAATAAAAGAAACCCAAGTACTAATGTCTTGTTAATCTATATGGCTATAATACATTCCCATGATTTAACTAAGTACTTGATTTAGGAAGAATCCTACCGCAATAAATGCGATATCTTAATTAGGAAATGTTCTGTAACATTCATGAGGAACCTACCTCATTTTACTATCAAACCTTTAGGCCTGAGAATCAGAGGAAAGTTCTCATACGGGGGATGAGAATAAAGAACTGAAACTTGCCATGGAATTGAGAACAGAAATTACAGGCATGGTTAAAAAAGCAGAACATAGTTGTAGGGAAATCACCTTCTTGTAACAGAACCCAGTGGGTGAGTCAGAAAGCAGATGAATGAGAAATCCTGGTGGGACAGGCTCAGAACAGTGATGGGCCCCAGTCTCTCCAGTCCGTGCAGACAGGCAGGAGCAGCCATCTGTGGATGAAGTGACCCCTCCACCCCACCGCAGGGAATGTAGACCTCCTACTACTGGCAAAGGTGCAGCAGGACAGTAATTCTACTGAGGCTAGGTGCCTCCATCATGCCAAAATCAAGCCTCAAAATCAGAACTGGCCTGAGTTATAGAAAGTAAAGTTGTTTTTCTTGCACACCCAGCTTTGTGAACTGCAATCCACCCCTGCCACACACTTGCTATTGTCATTACCTTCGTTACTGTTATCTCTGCCTTCATGTTGGGAACCTTTCTCCTCTGCTCTGTGGCTGGAGTGTAGATAACTAACATACCCTGAGTCCTTCCTGTTCAGGTCACCATCTCTCCTCCCATTTCTCTGGGTACAAATTGCCCGCCTCCCTTCCTCCCTTCACTAATAGCAGGAGAATTCATTTATTCTCTCCTTCATTTCATTCAGTCATTCTAAAAATGCCATGTGTTAGAGACCACTTTAGGTAACAGAAATATAGCAGGGAATAGACAAGCTCCTTCTCTCCTGAAGATTGCATTCTGAAGGTGAGGGACAGAGAGTAAACAAATAAATATATAATGTGTCAGGTGGTGACAAGTGCTCTGAAGATAAATATAGTAGGGTAAAGGAATGAAGAGAGACAGGAGACAGATGCTATTTTAGAGGTGGTCAGGGAGGCCTCTCTGTTGAGCTGACATTTAAGCAGAGAGTTCTGGGAACTTATAAAAATGCTTTATACACATGATAACCACAGATAACCAGCCAACTGGCGCAGTAGGGGGACTGTTCCCTTGACAGTATACGCAGAGCCCTGTCACGATCTAAGGCTAAATCAAATGACTTCTAAAAGACCGGTAAACGCCACCCGGATGCATAGCTTCACTGATGAAAGAGAAACTGACCAAAAATAAAAACTGTAGCAGCAGAAATGGGCTTCCACTTAGGGAACAATGTTCCCTAAGACATATGCAAAATTACTCAGCAAAAGAATAAGATTGTGACAAAACCGAAATACCTAAAACTCTCCAATTGGCATTTCCGAATGGTGCTTTCCCTTATGCAGTATTGATATGGAAATGTTAAGAGAAGGTTGAGAAGTTCATGGTCCCACATTTTCCAAGCTTCCATAGGGAAATGGATAGTATAGGCTCTCAACTGCAAGTGAGGGAGGTGACTAGCTAAGAGTAACTAGAGATCCTCGTGGTGATGGAACAGCCCTGTATCTTGATTGAGATGGTGGTTACATGAATCTACATGTGATAAAGCTGGATGGAACTAAACACACATACAAATAAATAAGTGAATGCATTAAAATTGGTGAAATCTGAATAGGCTCCATGGATTGTTCCAATGTTAATTTCTTACTTTTGACAGTATATATTCCTGCAAGATGTTACCATTGGGAGAAACTGGGTGAAGGGTACACAGAATTTCTCCTGGTTTTATTTCTTGCAACCACATGTGAATATGATTATATCAAAAAGTAAGTTAGAAACAAACAAAGAATTCAGGCATTCTGAGCCCTGAGCTTAAGCCTTGACGATGATGTAGGGCCACTGGTTGCAAATGTTTTATGTGTCAAGGGATTCTTTAATTAAACAATATAACCTTTTTTTTTTTTTTTTGCGGTACGCGGGCCTCTCAGTGTTGTGGCCTCTCCTGTTGCGGAGCACAGGCTCCGAATGCGTAGGCTCAGAGGCCATGGCTCACGGGCCCAACCGCTCCGCGGCATGTGGGATCTTCCCGGACCGGGGCACGAACCTGTGTCCCCTGCATCGGCAGGCAGACTCTCGACCACTGTGCCACCGGGGAAGCCCAACAATATAATCTTTTTAAATTTCTGTTAATCTGAGATGTTCTGTTTATCTCCTTAATGGACAAGAAGAGTAAATCTAATTTAAAATAGTTTTACAATACATTTATTATTTTAATTAAGTCCTTACTTTCTCATGACATAATCCACATAAAACATCCCAATTCAATGTAGGGGGAAAAAAAAACCAACCAGACTCTAAAATATTGTATTCCTTCCACAATTTCCCATTAAAATACAAACTTCTATAGCTAGAAAAGTAATCAAGAGGCAAAAAAGCTTTAAAATGATTCTCAGTGTCCGGCAACACAGCTTGAACTCCTCCGCATACTACTTGCACACGCTGTGCCCTTGGAAGCTTTAGGAAGAAAGAAGTATCTTTGCTCTGCGTCCCAAGAGCTTTGCTCCAAACCCATAGGAATAATTCCCTTTTGTTTACCTTTGTTGTTTTGATTTATCTGAAATTTACAAAATAGGCACTGGAGGATACTGCATCACAATTAATTTTTTTCATATTTATTTGTTTTTAATAATCTACGCAAAATGTTATGCTTAATTGTGGAACAATGGATTTTTGAAAACTTGCATTTGAAGAACAGATTGGTTTATCCCAGGATGATGACCTGGCTGCTGTCTGGATAGTGGTGGGCTGGCTCTGCAGGGACCACGGGCGGGGGGCGGGGGGTGGTCTGCAAGACTGTGTCTGGAAACCGCAAACCCAGGCCTGAGAAGCTGGAGAGGAAATTCCCCAGGACACATCAGAGCTCAGAGCCCTGGGGAACTAGAGAGTAGGAAAAGGGCGAACCTGACCTCAGAACTCAGGGCAAGAGCTGAGCGGGGGCAAGAATCCTCTCTCTGCCGCAAAGTGCGGTGACCCAGGGACCATCCCACCCGTGCAAGACCCCAGCCAGTGAGGCTCTGGAAAGCCTGTTTCTCCTTCACCTCCTCTGCCTGACCCTTCCCTCTTTCTATGGTAGGAATGAACTAGTTGAGAAAAAATATAAAGAATATTTTAATTGTAACTTTAAAAAATTATGGATTTCCCAGCCCAAGGTATATCATTATTATTATTTTTTTAATCAATGAGAAACATTTTCCTCGAGCCTTTGGCTGCTGCAGGACCCATCTCCCATGAGTCAGGTGCCAGGTGACAATGACAATAGCTTTGACAGGTGCAGTGGTGTCTCAGAGCACAGGAAAGGACAAATTGTGCAAAGATGTGAAGTGCAGCTAAGTTAACTTGCTGCTTTTTAGCGTTCATATTTGATTCTAGATTTTTCTGTTAAGTTATGCAGAACCCAAATCCGGGTGAATGTCACTTATTTTGTAGCCTCCAGCAATAAGTCCAAACACTATCAGATTCCTACTTGTGCAGCCCAGGAGATTAGTATAATATTTAAGGTATCAACTGAGCTCACAGTGATCCTCTCACTGCCCCTCTTACCAAGAGTGGAAGAGCCCCTGGTAGCCTTGACTGTCCCGAAATACTCCCCTACCCTTCCCATCCACCCCTGCACCCACCCAAACACATCTAATGGGTCCTGCTTCTCCTTCCTGAGAACTGACAGTCTGAAATTCTGGTTCTGTCAGTTCTGTGTTTTGAACAGACACTGCAGCCCAACATGTTTTATGCCATGGGGCATAACAGAACACACATCTTCAAGGGTAGGAGTGAAGCACACGAGACGTACATAGAGGGAAAATGTCCTCCGAGACATTCCTCTTCCAACTCCCTTTCTGAAACCCAGCCATAGCTCCAACTCGGGGGTCTATGAGACACTCCGTTTTTCTTATAATAATGTCTGCCTTTCTGGCTAATCTGGCCTGAGTCAGTTTATTTTACCTTCAGTGGAAGTGTCCTAATGAACCCTGGTAGGGTCTGCAAGGTCAAAGACTGCTGATTTGCTGTCACAGTGCCTGGCATGTAGTAGGGACTCAATGAACATATATTGAATTAGTGCATGAAGGATACCCTGGGCAAGCATGCCATGCGTGGGAGGAAATGTCAGGAAAGCGGCATTCCCCTGCTTTGTGGGAATGACGGAGGAATGGTGGAGCTAGTTATACAAGTGAACATACTCAGAGAAGAACTGGCAAGTGGGAGTCTATCCAAAATCCTGTAAACATCCTCTCCATATTTTGAAGATTTCCCAGATTGTGAATTTACCTTCAACTTAGAAGCCAGATCTTAACTTTTCCAGCCTCCCTTTCCATTGGAGTACAGATATTTGACTTGTGAGACACCGCTTGGAAACCAACTCCAAGAGGAAAGGGGCAGGACCTAGGGCACCCACATTGCCTGTGTGCTGGGCAGAGGCAGAGGCAGGTTCTGGGGATGGACCTTCCTGACCAGGTTGGTTCTGTGAACAGATTGTGGACAATGCCCATAAAAGCTCAGCCCAATATGTCCCTTTAGCTCTACTAAGGACACTGTGATCCTTCTAATACCTCTTAATAAACTGACTAGAGTGGATGCAGGGAATAGAAGCTGGAGTCTTCATCATGCAGTCAGAGCTGAAAATCACGTCTGAGAGTCAAGATGAGAATCCAAGATGAAAGCGAGGAAAGTAGGAAGCCAGGAGAATGACTTTTCTTCTTTTTTAAAAATTTGTATTGGAGTATAGTTGATTTACAATGTTGTGTTACTTTCTGTTGTACAGCAAAGTGAATCAGTTATACATATAGCCACTCGTTTTTAGATTCTTTTCCCATATAGGTCATTACAGAGTATTGAGTAGAGTTCCCTGTGCTATACTGGATGGACCTGCAGATTGTCATACTAAGTGAAGTAAGTCAGATAGTGAAGGACAAATATTGTATATCACTGATATGTGGAATCTAAAGAATGATCTTTTCAAACAACCAATTTTGAGATTAATCGATTTTTCTCTATTGTTTGCCTGCTTTCTATTTCATTAATTTTCATTCCTATCTTTATTATTTACTTCTTTCTATTTATATGAGCTTGATTTTCTGTTTTTATAGCTTCTTAAGGCAGAAGCCTACATCACTGATTTGAAATTTTTCTTCTTTTCTAGTATAAGCATTTAAATTTATCCTCCTTCTAAGTGATACATAAACTTCATCCCACAGATTTTGATATGTTGGGTTTTCATTATCCTTTAGTTAGAAATATATTCTAAGATTTCCAGTTTGATGCATGCATTAATTAAAGTGTTTAATTTCCAAACATGTTGGGGTTTTCATATTCCTGATATCTTTCTATTATTTATTTTAATTCCATGGTGGTGAAAGAACATACTGTGTGTGATTTCAGTCCTGATGAACTTATCGAGGACTGTTTTATGGCCCAGGAGATGGTGTATCTTGATAAACTCATAAGCACTTGGAAAAACTGTGTGCTCTGTTCTTCTTAGGTGGAGTGTTCCAGAAACATTGATTAGGTCAAGTTGGTGGAAAGTGTTGTGTAAATCTCTGTTCTTATGATCTCTGTCTACTTTTTCTATTTAAGTACTGATAGAGGAATATGAAAATCAGCTTGGTAATTTTGGATTAGTCTAGTTGTCTTCATTTTCATCAGTTTTTAAGATTTTCTTTTTCTTTTTAATATTCAAAACACCTTGTATCAGGTATTTATTGCTGTGTAACAAATTAGCCCCAACTTAGCTGCTCAAAACAACATGCATTTGTTATCAGGAATCTGGGTATGGCTCATCTGGGTGCTTCTGGCTCAGGTTTCTCACAAGTCTATCATCGAAGGGTTAGCCTGGCCTGTATTCACAGTCATCTCAAGGCTCCCAGTTATCTTCCAAGCTCACTCATGTGGCTGTTGGCTGCCTCAGGTCTTTGCTGGCTCTGGGCTACAGCCTTGACTAGGGGGCCTATCCACAGAGCTATTCATAACATGGCAGCTTTCGTCCCCCTGAGGGGACAGAGAGAGACTTTTGTAACCTAATCTTTAAGTAAAGTCATATCACTTTTGCCACATTCTGTTTATTAGAAGTGATGTTAGACTCAGCCCATACTCAGGGGTGGGGGGTATAGAAAGCTGTGAATAACAGAATGTGGAGATCATTGGAGGTCATCCTGGAGGCATCCCCCACACTCTTCAAGGCACTCAAAACAGAAAGAGATCTCAATATATATACCTATGGAGACATATGTAAAAAAATACATGTACATACATATACGTATATGTGTAAATACATACATATTTGGTGGTAATGGATTGTCTCATGGCATCTGGAAATGCTAAGCAACCAGTCCTCAGGAGAGTGAGGCTCAAGGCAGCTATGGGGACTCTGCAGCAGGAGTTTGTCGATGGTCCTATGTAAGCTCTGTCATTTACATAACTCAGAATTCATCCTCCATGTCCATATTTCTTTGTCAAAAATTTCAAGAGAATCTGATTGGACCAGCCTGCGATAGGAGTTCATAGCCAATCAACTATGGCAGGGAAACAAGATCACAGAGGATAAAACCCATGGCCAGAGGTCCACCCCTGTGGGCAAGGGCGCAGTGCTCATAGAGGGAGGCTGGGTTATATGCCAGGTATCACCCTGGTGATGCTCACAAGTAGTGCTTCTGTCAGAATACGCTGGCAGTGGCTGAAGCCGAGAGTCGACTGGCTCAGGGGAGAAGATCTGACCTGAAGACCAGGGGTCTTATGGGGCAGAGGAACATTCATAGTAGCCCTTGTGTCCTACCCTGGGTCTTTGTGTGGCCCAGGCTCAGGCCCCACACCTTTCTGTACACCTCAAAGAGATCACAGGTCTCTGTTCACCCTGTTAATGACCAAAGGAACTTTGGTGTCCTGCCAGGGTCACAGAGTAACCTAAGAAGAGGAGTTTGGCTCAGGGTTGGACTCAAGTCTTAGGTGTTGGACTGTGCCAGCAACTGTGGCCTCAGGAGGCTCTGAGCACTTGGCCTCCTCAGCAGGCAAGAGGAAGTGGTTCTGTGGTCCCACCAGGTGTTTCAAGGCATGGGCATTATCTGCTGCCACCCTGGGCTAAGTTTGGTTGTTTCAAATATTTGGCAAGTGCAAGAATTCTTTGGATGAAATATGACCCAGGGCTTGATGACTTGATCTCTCTGGTCAGGCCCCACTGGCACAAGTGATGGTTTAGGATGCCTTCTTAGCCATATGTAGAGGAGCTAGGTCTGGGGCTGAAGCAGCTGAAAGCCTATTATTGCTTTTTTTAAAAAACAGAAAATTCCAAGCATACCTAAAAGTAGAGAGACTGGCATAATGAACCCCTGCACCAATCACCCAGCTGCAACTGATCAATTCATGACTAATCTTTCCTCTATAACCCTACCCACTGCAGCCATTTACCCTGTAGATTATATTGAAGCAAATTTCATTATATAATTTCATTCATAAATATTTCAGGATGTATGTCTAAAAGATAAATTCTCATTTTAAAAAATCAATAACCATTATCACATCTGAGATAATTAAAAATTCTTCAGCAAAAATCCAGCCAGTATTCCAATAGTCCCTGTTATTGCCTTTTTAACGTACAAACTCTAAAAATTAAAATTAGAATCCCCCCAACTGCTTTTAAAAGCATTCATTGGTGATAATATTCACAATAAAATATGTTAAACCATGAAACAAAACAATAAATGATAAAAAGTTTAAGTTGTTCTTTACAATGTGATAAATCCTGAGAAACTGAAACCAGTTTCCATCATCTTTTTTCAGGCTGCTGCTTCTTATTTTCCAAGAAGGAAAGAAAAAACGGTTAAAGCCTGAAGTTGTCATTAGGGCTATTAAATTGTCTCACCCTCTCTCCTTGCAGCCACAGGAGAGATTACAGTTCCTCAGTCCCTTAAAGTGAGGTGTGGCCACATGACTTGTTCCTACCGAAAGTTGTGAGTGGAAGTGATGAAATGTCAGTTCTCATCAGATAATTTAATTTCCATTACGAGCCCCTCTGAAGCATTCTTTTCACCGTGCTATAGTGAGTGACTCAGGTTACTCCATCACCTGGGGTCCTGGAGGAACAGGTAGCGGATGAGAGAAACAAATGTGTTGTTTGAAGTCACTGAGAGTTTGAGGTTGTATGTTATCGAGGCATAACCTGGCCTACCTTGACTCATGCAAAGTGTTTAGGCCTGAGCAGGTGATTTCAGGGAAGGTCAAGCTATGGCTAATAACCTTTTAGTGAGAACCCTCTTGAGGGATCATTGGATTCACCTCTTATGATTTTACTGAATTGATCTGTGCTGTCCTTTAGGTAGAGCAGTGGAATCTTAATTCTTCGGGCTTTGACATTATTATAAGAGAAATACAATAATTAAAAGAGCACCCTGACAAATAAAACACCTTAGATGTATAAAATATTAAATGGACCTGAAGTTGAAACAAAAGATGAAACCCTGGCCGGGAGCGTCATGTCTCTGCCCTTCCGTTACCTTGGACAGCTCCCTTCATTTCTGGGCCTCAGTTTCCTGTTCTGTAATGATAATCATTATTACAAAAGTGACACTACTGGGCACCTTACACAGGCTAGATAGTTCCGTGGAACTTAATTTATTTAATCCTTACAACTAGCTTGCAGTAGTTAATTTTTTGTACCATTTTTAAAAACACAAAACTGGAAACATATTTAGAGAGGCTGCATAATTGCCCAACAATAGCTGTGCGTGGAGTGCGTACTTCCAAAGCCATCCTCAACTAAAGGTTTAAGGTCCATTTCTTATTCTAAAATCCTGTGGATTTTTTGGTGTAAGGCTATTCACAACTAGTAAAACCACATTGTCAAAAACCACATTGTCAAAAAGAAGTGTTCTTTTATTTGCAATCATATTTTCCATTGTGTGACAGAGCACATACTTTATGAAGATCAAGGACTCTGCTATTAATATTCCCTGGCCTGTGTACTATCAAAGGGATTCAAAGCATCAAACCTTTATGATAGAATTCAGATGCTAACCGTAATGTAGACTAACTCTGAAACACAAATATTCCCCGAGAGCTTGCGCAGACTTTCTTTCCTTTTTTCTTTTTCTTTCTTTCTCTTTCCTTTCCTTCTTTCCTTCTTTCTTTCTTTCTTTTTCTTTCTTTCTTTCTTCTTTCTTTCTTTCTTTCCTTTCTGTCTTTCTTTCTTCCTTTTTTTTTTTTGTAAATTCTTTTCTTTTTTTATTGGAGTATAGTAGATTTACAATGTTGTGTTAGTTTCAGGTGTGCAGCAAAGTGATTCAGTTATACATACATATATATCTACTTTTTCAGATTCTTTTCCCTTATAGGTTATTACAAAATATTGAGTATAGTTCCCTGTGCTATTCAGTAGGTCCTTGTTGGTTATCTATTTTATATATAGTAGTGTGTATATGTTAATTCCAAACTCCTAATTTATCCCTTCCCCCCTTCTCCTTTGGTAACCATAAGTTTGTTTTCTATGTCTGTAAGTCTATTTCTGTTTTGTATATAAGTTCTTTTGTATCATTTTTTTTTAGATTCCACATATAAGTGATATCATATGATATTTGTCTTTCTCTAACACAGACTATTTCTTGGCTGACACTTTTCTTTTCAGAATAATTCAAAGACTTGTTAATTCATGGTCATAAAGACATTTTGCCAGCCACGTTGTATGGTTTTACAATACCAGACATACAACACCAAATTTAACTTGTGGTTAAAATATTGGAAATTACAGTAATGATGTTTAGAGAAGGTAGAATTCACTTTATGGAAAACACTGCTTAGGCGTGTGTGCGTGTGTGTGTGTCTGTCTGTGTGTGTGTGTGTTACAGCTATGCTATCTGCTCTCGGACCGCCATTACCAGCTCCACACATAATGGCCAATTCTTGGTTCCCCATTTAGGGAACTCACACTAGACTTGGCAGAAAGAATTGTGTCTCTCCTGCATCTTCATCTCAGCTAATGTTATTATTTTACTGTCATACATTAATGTTTTAATTTTGTTTTTCATCATTTCTGGTCTCCATCTGAGCACCTTAAATATATTGGTCCTCATATTACCTGAATATTCCTGAAATCTTTACTGTTAGGTTAAATAATAGGGAGAGGTAGGAACACCAAAGTCTGTCAATACATTGTTCAATGTCATTCCCCCCGCCTCCCAGTGGCTTTCCAAGGCTGCTAATTAACATCCGACCATGATATCTTAAGTACAGCTGAATGATTACTGAAATAGGTTTCTTTAATAATGGTGTTTAGGAAAGTTCAGAAAGTCAGGGCAGCCTAAAATTCCATATCAAAGTTCTTATTGAGTATGAGAGAGGACAATGGTATAGGAGGTGAGAGGAACGGGGAAAATACCGGAGGTACCCTCTGTCCTCAAGAATATTACTTTCCTCCTTTGAATGGAAAGACCACCAAACCACATGAAACAGCTCAAAAAGTTATAGGATTAATAATAATTCTAGGAGAGAAACAGTTAGGTACTGGAGTCTGTTGAGACTTTGAAAAGGCAGGCTGAAATTTTGGTTTATTTCAAACTAGGCTGTTTGCCATGGAAATGTTTTTTGAGAATGCTAGAAAGACTAATAAAGGCTTGTAAAATGTGTCAGTCAGCTTGGAAGGAAAATGTTGAAGAAAACCATAGTTAATTCTAGCATTTAATGCAAAATGCTTATTAGTAGAGGTGTAAATGTGGTAGCAGTTACAGACATCAATGAGGCCCTAGTTCAAGCAAATTTGGAAATTGCAAAGGCATCTAGTTTTCTTGGAATATCTGAGTAAAAAGCTTCCAATAGAATTAAATCCACATAAATAGTGGGCTCAACCCCCCCATCTCCCAAGCTACTATCCTCATTCTGCAGCAGGAACCTGTCTGGGGTTTATTTGCCTTACCCTAGGCTACAGCAATTTACCTAATAATTGAACAGACTTAAACCTGGGGCTTCATGAATTGTTTTTCTTTCTTTTTAAGAACAATGCCATGGAAAACCTACCAAGGAATAAGGCACGCAGCAGACAAAATGAGCAGATTACTCTGTATATTAAAGAAGATTGTCAGTATGCTACATTTCTTCTTATTCCCTTATTGCTGTGGGCTTTATTCATACTCTGAACTAGATGAAAGAGAACTGAAAACAAAGAAAAAACAGTAGACGTTGCAAAGGCTGGGTAAATAAAGACATTGGTGGAACCCAGAGTTGCCTTCCTTTAATTCTCCTCATTTCTCCTTTGGTTCTCTCCCTCCTGTGACATTTTGTACCTATCTATCTTATCCACTAAGACTTTAAGTTCCCTTGAGGGAAAGGACTGTCTTACCGATCTTTATCTTTTGGTATTATTCATTCATTCATCCATACATCAGTCATTCCATAAGTGTTACTGAGAGCCTAATATATTCCAGAAGCTTGGGATACATCAGTGAACAAAACAGATGGGGGTGAAAGACAGATCATGACAACACATAATGAATAAGTAAATTAAATGGTATTATAGAAAGTGATAAATTTTACGGAAAAAGAATCAATGAGCACAGGGTCAGGAGGATTGGGACTTGGGGTTGGATATATTATTAAACTGCGGTATTAACAATGGTGATCAGAGTATGTTTCACTAAGAAGGTGATGACAGAGCTAAGACTGAAAGGAGGTGAGAAAGTGAGCCAAGCAGGGAACTGGGGGAGGAGAAAGCACTTCAGACAGAGGGAAGAGCTGGGACTTAGGCCCTGGAGAGGAAGCATCCCTGGTATGTTTGAGGAACACAATGGAGGCGAGTTCAGCTGAAATAAACTGACCTCAGGGGAGTGCAGTAGAAATGGAAGTCAAAGTTCATGGGGGGCCAGATTGTGTAGAGCCACGTGGGCCAGAAGAGCTTTGGTTTTTTACCCGGAGATGGGAGCCACTGCAGGAGGGACGGAGGTATCTTATGCTTTGAATGGTCATTCTGCTGCTGTGTGGACAATAGACTATAAACATGCAAATTTATGTCAAAAAAGAAAGCAAATACCACCAGAACTTAAAAAAATAAAATCAAAGCTGAGTTTATATACTTGTCAGGCAAGGAAACACATCAGTGAAAAAGTTTACTAATTCATGAATTGGGAAAAGTCAGGATTTTTTAAGTGCTAGAAAGAGGAAAGGGGGTTCATGGGGGTGATGCTAATCTAAGATTGAAAGCCAGCACCCTCATAGGAAAGAACAGTGCTGGATCAAACAGGGAACTTTGTTCAATGGGCAGAAACAAGTCTTCAGTTAGGCCTAATAAGGGTCTGGCCTAGGGGGTCACTCAAAGTTCACAGTCCTTTATCAGTTTCAGTTGGTTTGAACCAGTTGCGGTACAACACAGCATCCCATTTTGATATCTCCTAGGCAAGGGCTGTAAGTGGAAAATTTTCCTTTTACAGTTGGGCACAGAGAAACCTGTTAGGAAGTTCTTGCCGAAATCCAGGCAGAAGATGATGGGGCTTATCCCTGAGTATACCATGAAGGTGATGAGAAGCAGCAACTGATGGTTGGAGTTGCCCTGGAGACAGGAAAAGCTGTGGGTGGAAATGGTTTGGGGAACAGATTAGGAGTTCATGTGAGTTTAAGATGTCAAATAGATGCAGCAACAGGTACAGTGAGGTCTGGCTGGTGACATAAAGTTGGGACTTGAAAAAGAGTATAGATGGTGTCAAACACCAGGAGCCCATGTGCAGTCAACCAGTGAGCCAGTGAGATGGAGCCCTGGGGACTCCAACAGTATTTTCCCCTCCAGGTCCCAAATTTTAATTCATATATATTTTTATTACAATGAAAGTATTCTTGTAAGCCTCCTCAAATATTTTGTGGAATGAAGTGGGAGTATAAATCAATGATCATTGGAACTTTCACTGTGCCTCATATGGTGTTTTAATTTCCCCCAATTTATTAGATATCATTTTATAGATAAGGAAACTGAGGCCAGAATAGTTGAGTAGTTTGCCTAGCATCATGTAGCTAATAAAGGCAGGGCTGGGATTTAAGCCCAAGTTCACCTGAGTCCCTTTTAACTCTGCTTCCAATAGTTTACTAATCTGGGTAGAGAACAAAGTTGACTAGAAGGTGAGGAGACCCAACCTTTTGTAGGTCCTGGCATGTTCCAACTTAGTGCAATAGTCTTTAAACTTGAGCATGTATCAGAATCACCCAGTGGCTTGTTAAAAGACAGACTCAGGAGCTCAACCCAGAGTTTCTGATTCCACATGTCCGGGATGTGCTGCTAATGTGCATGTCTGATAAGTTCCCAGGTGATGCTGGTGCTGCTGGTCTGGGGAGGACACTGTGAGAACCACAGGTTTAGCTGCTTTTCACTGATTCTGCCAGTGAAATAGCCTGCCAAATGCCCAGGTCTCTCTAATTCCCCAAAGGGGATTAGAGGGGTGTCTGCTGCTAATTGGAACTTCAGAAGGGTCCTTGGTGATAATTCCTTCGCCTTTTTTTTCTTCTTTTTTTTGGCCGCACCGTGCAGCGCGCGAAATCTTAGTTCCCCGACCAGGGATCGAACCCGGGCCCCAGCAGTGGAAGCTCGGAGTCTTAACCACTGGACTGCCAGGGAATCCCCAGTTCCTTTAGTTTTAATGTAGTTCTCTCCTTCCCAAGGCACATGGCTGTTGGGGGAGAGGGGATGATGGGGTGATGGCGGTTCAACTCCAGGTGCTCTCCAACACAGTTTACCAAGCTGTCCAGTAAGTTCTTCTTTTATTATTATTCTCCCAGCAGTCTCGTTGCCCTTTCCTGGAAACAAACTGCCATCATCACCCCTGTGACTCCCAACATCCATCAGGCACAGGGGGGGTTCAGGTATGGTGGGCCCTAAATGCTTACACAGTTATTGGGGATGGGGGGCTTAAAGAACAAGAATACAAGCTTATAAACACAAAATTAGATGCAGGGCCTTGAAAGAAACTTGTGCAAGAGAGGGGCCCTAAAGCTTAAACTTCATTAGCTTCATGGGAAATCAGCCTCTGATCAAACAGGTCTGTATATGTCTAGGCTCCAATTATAGCCATATGCTTAGCTCCCATGGGGCTCTTGAGCCTCAGGCTAATCAGAGGATGTGGTCGATTCCTGTTAAGAGAAACTGAGCATTTCATGGTTGAAGAGACTTGTCTGCCCTGAACCTGGTAGTCGGTGAAGGGCTGCTGAGTCCTTGTGCCTCACCTTGAAGGTGAGTTTTGACCCAGCTAAGGCACTCAGTTACTTATCCTTGGGCTTGATTTCTTCGGTGAGTTAAAAGCCTTCCAGATACAAACATTGAAAAGCCAACTTAGAGATAATACTAATTATTCCTATTTAATTATATCGAGAACAAAATTCGATTGAATTCTGACTCTAATATTCAGAAAAGTAAAAGTGCTTTTCAAATATCAGGGTAAGGCTATTAAAATATAAAGTGCTTGCTTGACAAAGACTACTGCATAGGGTAGCACTTTGAGTTTCTTTTGTTAAGTCTTCCTGAAATTTTATTTTCCCATGTAGTTTGTTCCAAGACGTATTAGGGGTGGACTTGGCCTTCATACAAGGATTCACTCAACAAATCCTGCTAAGCATAAGCAAACGGCTCTGTAGTTAGGGGAAGTAACTAAGATAGTTACAAAATTAGGAACTAGGGGAAGTTACTAATTGATTAAAGAGGGAGTTTGTAGCGAACAGCCACGCCCACGAAGAACCTTGACCTAAGATGAAAAGAGCATCTAAGAGGCATGAGGTGGCTTCCTGAAGGAGACTAAAAGAGACCGCATTTGTGTTGAGCCTTGAAGGAAATATGTGAATAAAATGTCTTAAGAATTATTCCAAGACGGAGAAAGCCAGCATGAACACTGGACGCTGTTCTAAAGAACAGTCTGCCCTCTGCCTACAGGCACACTGCTGCTTTACACACACACACACACCCCAAAGGGCTTTCTCGCAGCAAAGTGGGCACAAGCCAAGGGCAGGAGGAGTCCATTAAGCGTTCCTGGGTGCTGTGTCTTGAAGGATACAAAGATGAATAGAGCAGGTCCGCGTCCCCAAGGCAGCGCCACCAGGAACTCAATCAGGCCATGGGTATTCTCGAAGCGGCTGAGAGGCGGAGGTGCGGCCAGGAGGAGACATTAGAATGGATTTTCCGCGCTGGGCCTCGAGGTCTGGAAGCGCACTCAGTCCTCTGGAAGGCTCTCGCATCGCAGTACCAGGGATGCAGGGGTTTGTCCCCTGCTCACAGACGCGTCCCAGCCTGCCCCAGCGCCCCGCAGCCCCTCCCCGACCCCGCCCCCGTACTAGGGCGGCTGCGCGGCCAGGCCTCCCGGTCCGCACGTGATCGCCGTCACCGCGAAGCCTGAGCCGCCATCGTAAGTCCTGGCGGCTGGGCCCTGGCCTGTCTCCCTCCTCCTCCTCCCCGGCGGGCCAGCGGTGACGGGTTGCGGGTGTGCTGCCCTCGTCCCGCCTGGCCTCTGAAGCCGTGGGCCTCCGAAGGCGGGACGAGGAGTTCCGACCCACGGACCCCGGGGAGGGCAGACTGCCGGGCGGGCCGCCCAGGTGACGACACGGCGGGGGCGGCGCCCAGGGCCGCGCCCCGCCCCTCGCAGGCCAGCGCCCAGAGCCCGCGGCCCGTGCCCGTTTCCAGTATGGCCGACCGCTGTGCTTGACCCGCGGCCTCTCCGCTTCGACTCTCCGTAAGCGATGCAGAGGCCAAGGCCGTGACTGACACTCTTGCTCACACGCACGCACGGACCCAGACCCACGCCCGGAG
>NW_006798273.1:40819-50330 GCF_000442215.2 Lipotes vexillifer
TGGTGATGACCCTCGTCGTGGCCGCGGCGCGGGCCGAGAAGGAAGGTGGGTGTCAGCCGGCCGGCACCTCCCGGGCCCGGCCCCGCGGCTGTCACCGCGCCCTCGCGGAGGCCGCTGCTGGGCTGCGGCCGGGGAGGAAGGGCCGCGGCTCTGGGCTCGGAGGGCGGCCGAGCATGGGGCTTGGTCCGGCGCGAAGTTGCTTGGTCGAGTCCCGTCCCGAGCCGGGAACTTGCGGTTCGGATGCCAACTCGCGGCGTTGGCCGCACGGAGTTGCTCTTGTTCTCCGTGATTACTTCCCCTCGTCTTCCCTGTTGTCTCCTGTCACTGCCGTTTCAGAACTTCCTGAGTTCTCATATATTGTTGCCACTTGGCTCACTAGGTAGGAGGGGCATATTTTTAGACTTGATTGCTGTTAATAGGCAAATTTGAGGACACTTTTTTTTGGGTTGCGGTTTTAATAGCGGCGTGCGAACAGAGCTCACTTTAAAATGTAAAAATAGCGAGACTGGTGGAAAGGCTTCAAGACAGCTTACCGAATTTTACTTTGCATTTGTTCAAACATTTTGGGAGGAGGAATCTTGTTTTTTTCAGCTTCCCTTTTCAGTATCGCTTTGCAATATTGATGATTGTTTAGCTAACAATTCTCTTTCTCTATAGTACAATTCTGCTTAGCTCTCTATTGAGCTTTTGAAAGCCTGTTTATATTTTTTACATGTTTTAAGATACTTAATTGGGTGTCATTGTCTTTAATGTGACAGACTTTAAAAACCAATGTCAAATTTCTAGTTTGCAAACCTTTATCCATAATTTACAGTTAAGGGCTGACCCCTCTTTTTAAAACTCTCGTTAGTATTGTATGACTGTAACACCGGTACTTTTACAGGGTTAAAAAATCATTTTGTAACCTGGAAGACCAGATCTGTAATTTTGTCATTACTACGTAAACGTTTTTGAGCCTGGGGAAATGAGTGACCACAGAGCCTTCATGAAGAAATCACTAAAAGTGAATGGTTTTTAAAAAGCTAAGCAAAACTTGTTAGTTTAGCTTCTGTTTCACACTAAACTGCCACTGCAAAGAAAATAATTTCTTGCCGCAGTGACTTTAGGGTTGATGTTCTACTTTACGACTAAAGCCACTTGCTTTTTATTGTTACTGAGGGCAACAGCAGAGCAAACCAAATTAATGTTAAAGTGCAGTGTGTTTCAGTTTACTGTTTATTTTTTTGCTCAGAACAGTACATTCTCTCACTTAACTCTAAGCAACCTTAGCCTGGGTTAACATAGGTGGAAGTTATTCAGAGAATTGCCATCTGTAGAAAGGATTAATTGACAGAGGCAAGATTATTTCCTGAATAAAATATTGCTGCTTTAGGACTAGTCAGGCCTGGGGTTGTCGTAGTTTATCTTTGGTTACAGATCTGCAGCTGGTTCTTGTGTGGCCATGGTGCCCAGCACAGCCTGGCATGTAGTTGGTGTCCAGTAAGTCTGAAATAGTACAATAAGTTAATGTCTCCTTGAGTGTAAAGTAGTCCTTGGCAGGTATTGTGTCCTGCTTTTTCTCTGCCTTTGCTTACCTTGCACAGTGCCAGGCACACAGTAGGCATTTAACATTTGTTTGAGTGAGTGATTATACTCATGGGTCATTAGCACAGGGAAATAAAATGATTGAGTCTAGTAAAACATTAAGTTTGTATGTCATCCTGCTGCTTATTTTTCCAAGAGCCATTTTATGTGCCAATTCTCAGTGTATAGTTAAGTAAACAAGTCCCTTGTTTGAGAAATGTCAGCCTAGATTATATTTGCTAATTTCCCTTTTGTATGGCTTATAAGCTTTAGTGCACCTCTTCCAATGCCCACAGATGTACGGGTTAGGGGAGGAGAATACGTGTCAGGGTGTACGAGGATGAAAGGATGTGGTCGAATCAGCCAGAGGCCCTGGCAGAATCGGACACCTTTTGTGGCCCATGTTTTGTCTGGATGAACAATTTGGATGGAGAAATTAGCTATTCAAGGTATTGATGGTAATTATACTAATATAGAGCGCAGGACTCTGTCCATCATAAATGGATCTGGCTCTAATCAAATATTCCATGAAGGTAGCTCCAAAAATGGCCAGTGCTTTCAGTCTCCTTGCTGATCAGATTCTGGTAGTTTTTGTTTGAGTAGTAGTGAGATCGATTTTCTTACATGAATGTGATAACCGCAAATTTGGCAACATTCACCCCGCAAAGGATGCTGTTGGGTTTTTTTCCCAGAAAATCTGGGCAGATTTCTGAAGGTAGCTGAGTTCACTTTGTCAGTTTACATCCTGAGGACTTTTTGTGTTTATTTTGGTAGTATAAACCAGCATAATTTTTCAAAGTTAAGACTTACCTGCAATTTTAATGATGTTTCTCTGGGCATTTTCTGTTTTAGTATATTTCTGTTGCAGCAGAATCTCACTAGAAAATCTTCAAAACAGATTAAACTCATTGTCTTCGGAAGGAAAGCAGCAGAAATAGCTAGATTACCTAATGCAGTTTTTCATGTTTGGACTAGATGTTGTTAATTTTAAGTCAGAAGCGTGAGCCATTCTTTGTCTTAACATCCTGTATGTCTTAACACTCCTATATCTTAACATTTGTCTTCACTGATCTATGGGGGTGTGTTTCACTAGTCCAGAGAAAAGGGACCTTTGAAGATGTTTTGACTCTGCTCTACAGTTTGTAAGGACCTCTGGAAGAGTTGCCAGAGGTAGAAGTTACTGTAATTACTACAACTAACTTGCTTATTCTGGATTGGTGTCAAGATTTTTTTTTTCTTTTTTTTTTTAAGATTTTTCTTGAAGCTAAGATCTAGATATTAAGAAGAATGAAAATAGGGGTGTGTGTGTGTAGTGAAAATATATTAAAATATATACAGTGAAAATATGTGTGTACATCTTAAACGTATAACTTTTAGTGCTATTTTTATTTGTAAATCAGCCCATTCATTATTACAAGCAAATAAGAGCTTTTGAAAAAAAAGCATCATATATCATGTATAATATAGTTTCGTTGTGAAATGTGTTTTTGGAGGGCATGATTGTCTCTTAATTTATTATGAATGAAGAGCTACATTTTATGCATCTAGTAAATATAAAGTTGGATAAATTTTCAGGAATGTGATTGTTTTAGCCTGTGACAATTTATATTTGTGTCACATGTTTTACCATTAATTGGCGATTTATGGCAGGGCGAAGTTTGATAGTCTTTCTTAGGACTTTTAAATTTGTCTACCAGATACTTTAGTTTCGTGCACAAATTAAAGCTGTATTTGTGACAGAAGTGCAGAAGGAGGGTACAAAAGTGTTCTCTCTCCAAAGCATATGAACAAAGTGCTTAGGAATAGAGGCCAGAAGAAAAGAGATAAAAACCTAATTTGATTAGGTTTTTTGTCTTAGGATGGTAGAATTGATCAGGAGCGGTATTTACTTTCTTCTAATCAAATTATTACTTCATAATGTAAAAATGTTTTTTAAGAGTGATTTTCTTAAGAGTGAAATGTTTTAATCCTTGCATGGGGCTAGAGTGATTACTTTTTAATTTAGGGCCTAGTAAGTAGAATAGGGCTTCACTAAAGAACTTTCATTGCTTGCTTTTACGAAAAGCTGTTTGCTACTGCCTAGATCATTGGAATCCTCTAGTTGGAAAAAGTGTGTTCTCTCTTTCTCTTGCTAAGGACAGTTTTGCTCCTCTTTGTAATGCTTGCGGCCATCCCCATAGACACCTGCCAGAAAAATCAGCTTTTGGGAGTAGGTGTGAAATCATCTAATTTGTTATCTTCCAGTAGTAACAAGCAAAGCTACTCTTGGGGGAAAATGAAATCATTGCTGGTGCTTTTGATCTTTTAGAAATTCTCCTTCATCTGCATGTAGCTTGAGCTTTCTGATTGGCCTTGTCAGACTGAGAGGCCTTTTTTCTCTGGCTGAATTTTTCCTTATCTGGTGTAAGCAGCATCAGGCACTGTTGATAGCTGCTTCTTGGAACTTTTCTTCCTTCGTTTCTGTGGCTTCGTACTTCTTGGTTATCATCCTGCCCTGTTGTCAGTCACTGCTCTGCAGCTGCCTGTTGGCTGTCTTCCTTCTCATGCACATCTGGCCACCAGCACACGCTGCACATGTCCAGAGCAGAATTCTCTGGCACTACCTCTGGTTTCCCAGTTTTTATTAATGCCATGATTATTCTCTCTGCCACGTTGGTCTCGATTTTGACCGTTTACCGAGTGGCATCAGTGTCTGTTAACTTTCTTGGGCAGCTCTCCCACCGCCTCCGGCCTCCTGCCTGGGGCACTGCCCTAGGCCCTCACTTCCCAACTCTCTCCACTTCTCTAAAGTCCTGCAGTCCCCTCTCTGAATTTGCATTGTCTTTGTTACTCAGCTGTCATTTATTTTGACACTTAATCATATACTGCCTTGTTTAGCTCCTTAAATTGTTTTATGGGTGTCATTCTTCACCCAGACTGGAATTTCTATGGGGCAGAACCTCTATCAACATCTGCAGTATGTGTTAATACATAACAGGCATTCAGTTTTAAACAGAGGGCTGCCGAGAATGACTTTATCCTCCCCTTCTCATATCTGAAACCTGGATTGAGAGTCCAGAGTACAGGTAAAACTCTGAACTTGGATGCAGGTGTTAGCAATTCTGCTACAGTAAGACATAGGGCAACGCTACTTTTTTCTTCCCTACATGTTGCTTTCTCTTGTAACTAAAATGAGTAACATATACTTATCTAAACCATCACTTTTGTTACTTTTAGATTTTAATATTTCACATCCTCATAAAGCCCCAATTTATAGATCATGAAGCAAGCACAGAGAAATTAAGTAATATTCCCAAGGTAACAGAGCTGGTAGGTAGTTGAGCTAGGGCTCCCTTGCAAGCCATCTCTCCCGAGTCGAGCTGCTTAATCCTGAATGAGTACTTAAGGTAGTAGATTCTGTTGTATACCAGCTGGATAAAGAACAGTCCTGCCAGTTCATGCAAAACCAATGTGTTAAGTATTCAAGTGAGGTGAAGTTTTTTTTTTTTAAAACAACCATAAACATCTATATCACCTTCTATTAACTTCTTAACCATTAAAATAATCACAGGCCATCTGGATCGTGCACATTCTTAAAAGGAAACCAAGGAAACTCCTGAATGGATGATCCATGGAACAGGTATTTGGTATTAGAAGCCACGGACTCGACTCTTAGCTCTTGATGATTTAGGTACCTGGTATATTGCTTAGGTGAAAATTACACTGCATTCGGTGAATTCGTGTACTTCTTAGTTCTAGATTGGTGCGGCAAGTTAGTGTAGACATGTGGAATAGTCTCAGAAACTGGCCCTGTCTTCAGAGGAAATGGAGATAATCCAAAGGCTTGTAGTGGCATCAGCTTTTGACAGTGGTGAAATCTCTTTCAGACTTCTGTGAGAAGTCTGGGAGCTCCAAAAGTTCATTTCTGGTGCTTTGTTCATTCTTATGAAGGTGTTTTTGGATTAGGCGGTCATTATCATCCGTAGTAGATAAGTTTTTCTTTCGTTCTTTTGTGATTGCTTTAGAAAGATTTTTAGAAAACTGTAACTCTTGATTCATTTTGTTGAATATAGCACTTAGGGCAAAGGTCTGAAAAATGTCTAAGGTCTAAGAAGATCCTTGACATGGTCTGTCATGATAGAGCATCAGACCCATTTTATTTATTTATTTATTTCTATATATAATTGTGGCAAAAAATAAAACACATAAAATTTACCATCTTAACCTTTTTTTTTTGGCCACGTGGCATGTGGGATCCTCGTTCCCCAACCGGGGATCAGACCCGTGCCCCATGCATTGGGAGTGTGGAGCCTTAACCACTGGGCAGCCGGGAATTCCCTGCATCTTAGCCATTTTTAAGCATATAGTTCAGTAATGTCAAGTATATTCACGTTGTTGGGCAGTGGGTCTCCAGAGCTTCTTCATCTTGCACAACTGATGCTCTCTACCCGTTAAACAGCAACTCCCCATTTTTCTCTTCCACCGAGAGCCCCTGGAAGCCACTATTCTACTTTCTGTTTTTTGTGAATTTGATTCCTTTAGATACGTTATATCAGTGGAATCATGCAGGATTTAACTTTTTTGTGACTGGCTCAGTTCAATTAGCATATCGTCCTCAAGGTTCATCATGTCGTAGCATGTGATGGAACGTCTTTCCTTTTTGAGGCTGAATAATCTGTTGTGTATATATATGTCATATATATATATAATTATATATGATATATTTACAAAATATATATAATTTATATAAAGATATATATTTATAAAATGATGTATATATTTATGTAATTATATATATATACACACACATATATATATCATTTTTGCATTTTGTTTATCCATTTGTTTATCCATTGTCCAATGGACATTTGGGTTGCTTCCACTTCTTGGCTATTGAGAATAATACTGCTGTGAACGTGGGTGGGCAAATGTCTCTTTGAGATCTTGCTTTTAATTCTTTTAGGTATATACCCAGAAGTGGGATTGCTAGATCATATAGTAGTTCTATTTTTAATTTGTTGAGCAACTGCCATAGTGTTTTCCATTGCAGCTGTACCATTTTACAGTTCCACCAACAGTGCACAAAGATTTAGTTTCTTCACATCCTCGCCGACACTTCCTTCTTTCTTTCTTTTTTAATAGTGGCCATCCTAATAGATGTGAGATGATATCTCATTGTGGTTTTAATTTGCATTTCAGTAATAATTAGTGATATTGAGCATCTTTTCTTTTTTTTTTAAGACTTATTTAATTATTTTTGTCTGTGTTGGGTCTTCATTGCTGCATGAGGGCTTTCTCTAGTTGTGGCGAGCAGGGGCTACTCTTCCTTGCAGTGCATGGGCTTCTCATTTCAGTGGCTTCTCTTGTTGCAGAGCATGGGCTCTAGGCACGTGGGCCTCAGTAGTTGTGGCACATGGGCTCAGTAGTTGTGGCTCATGGGCCCTAGAGCACAGGCTCAGTAGTTGCAGCTCATGGGTTTAGTTGCTCCACAGCATGGGGGATCTTCCTGGACCAGGGCTTGAACCCATGTCCCCTGCATTGGCAGGCAGACTCCCAACTACTGTGCCACCAGGGAAGTCCCGAGCATCTTTTCATATGTTTGCTGGCCATTTGTATATCTTTTTTGGAGAAATATTTATTCAAGTCCTTTGCCCATTTTTTAATTGGGTTATTTTTGTTGTTGAGTTGTAGTAGTTCTTTATATATTCTGGATATTATCCCCTTATCAGATAGATGATTTGCAAATGTTTTCTCCCATTTTGTAGGTTGCCTTTTAGGGTTGTATTCTTTGATGCACAGAAGTTTTTAAGTCTGATGTAGTCTCTTTGTCTATTTTTGCTTTTGTTGCCTGTGCTCTTAATGTCATATCCAAGAAAACATTGCCAAATCCAACATCATGAAGCCTTTCCCTGTAGTATTTTCTTCTAGGAGTTTTACAGTTTGGGGTCTTACATTTTGATATTCATTATGAGTTACTTTTTGTATATGATGTAAGATAAGGGTCCAAATTCATTCTTTTGCATGTGGATGTCCAGTTTTCCCAGCACCATATGTTGAAGAGCCCATCCTTTCCCCATTCAAGTTGTCTTGGAACCCTTGTATAAAGATCATGTGACCATGTACATGGGAGTTTATTTCTGGGCTCTCTATTCCATTGGTCTATTAATCTCTCTTTATACTAGTATCACACTGTTTTGATTACTCTAGCTTTGTTATTTGTTTTGAAATCAGGAAGTGTGAGACCTCAACTTTTGTTCTTTTCTTTCAGGATTGGCTGTTGGGTTCCCTTGATATTCCATATGGATTTTTTTTAACCTCTTTATTGGAGTATAATTGCTTTACAATGGTGTGTTAGTTTCTGCTTTATAACAAAGTGAATCAGCTGTACATATACCTATATTGCCATATCTCCTCCCTCTTTCATCTCCCTCCCACCCTCCCTATCCCACCCCTCTAGGTGGTTACACAGCACTGAGCTGATCTCCCTGTGCTATGTGGCTGCTTCCCACTAGCTATCTGTTTTACATTTGGTAGTGTATATATGTCCACGCCACTCTCTCACTTCATCCCAGCTTACCCCGCCCCCTCCCTGTGTCCTCAAGTCCATTCTCTACATCTGCATCTTTATTCCTGTCCTGCCCCTAGGTTCTTCAGAACCCTTTTTTTTTTTTTTTTAGATTCCATATATATGTGTTAGCATACAATATTTGTTTTTCTTTTTCTGACTTACTTCACTCTGTATGACAGACTGTAGGTCCATCCACCTCTCTACAAATAACTCAATTTCGTTTCTTTTTATGGCTGAGTAATATTCCATTGTGTATATGTGCCACATCTTTATCCATTCATCTGTTGATGGAGACTTAAGTTACTTCCATGTCCTGGCTATTGTAAATAGAGCTGCAATGGACATAGTGGTACATGACTCTTTTTGAATTATGGTTTTCTCAGGGTCCATATGGATTTTAGGATGGATTTTTCTATATATGCAAAAAATGCTATTGTGGTTTTGATAGGTTTTGCATTGAACCTATAGATTGTTTTGGGTAATATTGATATCTTAATAATACGTCTTGCAATCCATGAACATGGGATGTCTTTCCACTTATGTGTGTCCTATTTTATTTCAGCAGTCTTGTAGCTTTCAGCGTACAAGTCTTTCACCTCCTTGGTTATTAGATTTATTCCTAGATGTTTTATTCTTTTTTGATGGTATTGTAAATCGCATTGTATGCATTGTATGATTGTATGCATTGTATGCATTGTATGATTAAGGGTTGTGAACTAGTTTTTGATAAAAGAAACATGATCTGCTTTTGAAACAAAAAATTCTGCAAGCTTAAGGTTGTTCCTTAGATTATTTGCCTATAAAATGAAATGTATTTTAAGCCTCTTAAGTTCTACCAATTTGTGACTATTTTCTTAATCAGTTTTGATTATAAAATGATGTGACAGTCTAACTTTGGTTCTTAAGAACTACTTTTTTTCCTATGTAGTTATAGTATACATTTGAATCAAAACATGTGCTAATAAAAACCTATCTCAGCAGTAAATTTGAGATATGGCCTAAGCCAACTCTACTGGTACAGATTAATTAGGGTTTGCATTCATGGTGTGGCACAGGCCCTACTTAGATTTTATTTGGAGGGGAATGAGTAAATTGGAAGCAGAAGATTTTCCTAGGAAATTGTTTCTGGCACAAAGATGCTTTCTAAGACTTAACTGTACTTATAAAGAGCTTTGAAATAAGGTTCAAATTTGTCATTCTAAAGTTTTACTTGGTGTCTAAGCAGTGTCTAAGAGAGGGCGGTGTGCTTTGCTAACTGGATCACTTTTAAAAAGTGCTTCCATGAATTTGTGACATGGGCTCATGTGAAGCATTGCTTCTTGATTTGAAAATGGATAATGGAGAGGTGGTTATAGCACTATCAAGAGGTAATGTCTCTCTTTGGGGCTGGGTCAGCAGGAG
>NW_006798273.1:50366-56927 GCF_000442215.2 Lipotes vexillifer
TAGTTATGTTTCACAGGTAAGGGAGTTATTTGATATTTAGAAGTTTACCTCACTGTACTGGGGGCTTCTCTTGGGTTATGGCTGGACTTGAAAATAGGTTACTGAGAATAGTGTTGACAAGAGAGGAAAGTAAGAAGGGAGCAGGCTGGCAATTAGATCTAATTTTATTGGAATCCTAGAGATTCTTTTAGATAGAAAATAATTTCTGAATATTGTCAGTTTCTTCCCAGCTGCATCTGGGTTTATTTATACTTGTATAGGACCTTGAGCTTCTGAAAGTTAAGGACTAGGTCATATTCTTCCTGGGCCGAGCATTGTAAGGAGTTCAACACGTTGACTTCTGTCTTGGTAGGAGAAGCAGTAAACCATAAAGATGGTCATAAAGATGAACCAGAATGAAGAAAAAGTATTTATGAAATGATAATATTTATACAAGTTTGATATTGTACCATTTCAGGAATATATTATGTAAGCAGTTATTGCCTATAATTGGTAATGCCTAGAATTACTTGATGATGATTGCTAATGTCCATCAAGTTCTTCCTTTGTGTCAAGCACTGTGCTGATTGCTCTGCATGCCTCACCTCTTTTAATCCTCACATTAATGTTGTGCGGGGCCACAGTCCTTCTTTCTTCTTCTCCTAAATCTCTTTGTTCTTGGCCACAATTCCTCTGTGGCTGTCAGTACTGCTGGGGGTTGCTTGTTTATGAGAGTATAATAAAGGATTTTAATTTCCAATAAAATGAGACAGTGTAGTATATAATAATTTTTCTTGTGCATACAACTTAAAGGTCAGTTTGAGAAAACTTTCTTAATTTCACACAAAAAATTCATGTTGGTTGTAAAAATGAAACATAAAATATGGATGAGTAAATTGAGAAGAATTTCTGTAATCTCTCAGGTAGAAAGAACCAACATCAGTCATCATCTCTCTTTCTTCTCCCCCATTTTTCTCCCCTCTACTCCCCATTTAAAAAATAGATGTTGCCAAAATTGCCTTTGAAGAAAACTATCAATTCATATATTTCAACAATACTGTGTGAGGGTGCCCGCTTTCCCACATTGGCTGTTACCCTTCTTTTAAGTCCTTGCCCACTTGGCAATAAAAGACATCCCTTGGTTTAATTGATTTTTAAAAATTGCAGGTGTTTCTTAGGCATGGTTTCATACCAGGTTGAGTGATGCACTTAGGTGTAAGATGTATCTCAAGTTCAGAGAAAGGAGGGTTAGAGCTCCAGCTGGGGTACTAAGATCACATAACCATGAGAAATTCTGGGTGGCGCAAGGCAATGTTCTATTTATGGACCTAAGTCAAAGTGTGCATCAACAAGGAAGGAATTCTGGGAACCACCATTCCACTGTGCATGGCAGGGAGATGGGGTAGGAAGAACATACCAATCTCACCCCGTGAGTTAGATATCTAAGTTAATGAGCGAGAAGTCCACAAGAGGTAGGAAGTTGAGAAGTAGAAATAGTGATTCAGAGTGTGGGTCTGGGCTCTGGCCATCTGCTTTCTGGCAACGTGACTGTAGGTAAGTAGCATTAACCACTGTCCATCTCAAGTTCAGTATCCATAGAGTAGGGGTAATAATAGCACCTCTCTCATGGAGTTATTGCAGAGATTTACCAAGGTTGTGGGTGTCGAGCCCTTAGCACAGTGCCTGGCACATTAAACAAAAATTGCTGATAAGACTGAACTCTTACACATTTGCTAGCTATTTGTATTTCTTTTGTGTTGTTTGATCACATCTGTCAATCTTTCTGCTGGTGTTTGAATTTTTCTTTTTAACTTAAATGAACACTTAATTAAGGATTTCATATTTTCCCAAGTTTCTATTTGCATTTTTATGTTTTACTTTTCTATTTATTATTATTATTTAAAAATGTCGGGGCTTCCCTGGTGGCACAGTGGTTGGGATGCGGGTGACGTGGGTTTGTGCCGCGGTCCGGGAGGATCCCACATGCCGCAGAGCGGCTGGGCCCGTGAGCTGTGGCCGCTGAGCCTGCGCATCCAGAGCCTGTGCTCCGCAACAGGAGAGGCCACAACAATGAGAGGCCCGCGTACTGCAAAAAAAAAAAAAAATTCTTAAAAATGTATTGGGCAATTCTGTCACTGTTTTCTTTATAATAGAATTTTTATAACTGTAGTCATGAGAGATAGTATTCTGTTTTCTTGTAATGTCTTTGTTTTTGGTAATAGAGAAATACTGGCCTCATAGAAATAGTTGAGAGGTATTTTTTCCTTTTTAGTTTTTTGAAAGAGTCAGCATGGAATTGGTGTTATTTTCTCCATAATATGTGGTTACCAATCAAAGAATTACAATTGAAACCATCTGGGCTGGGAATTCTTTTGTGGGTTTTTTTTTTTTTTAGTGATAATCTCAGCTTTTAAGATACAGGGCTGTTTAGGTTATCTGTCTTTTTCTGAGTGAGCTTTGGTAATTACAGTCTTTCAAAGAATTTGTCTACTTCATTTAAGTCGTTAGATTTATTGAAAAAGTTGTACGTAGTGTTCTCCTATTTCTTGAATATTTGTAGAATCTGTAGTAGTGACAGTTCTCTCATTCCTGATATTTGTAACCTGTGTCTTTTCTAATTTTTCTTGATCTGGCTAAAGGTTTATTTTAATATTCTTCTGGCAAACAGATTTCAGGGTTTTTTTTTCTCCCTGTTAATCTATTTCTGCTAAGATTTTTATTATCACCTTTCTTCTTACTTCATTACTTCTAGTTTTTTTTGTTTTTTTGTTTTTTTTTTGCGGTACGCGGGCCTCTCACTGTTGTGGCCTCTCCCGCTGCGGAGCACAGGCTCCGGACGCGCAGGCTCAGCGGCCATGGCTCATGGGCCCAGCCGCTCCGCGGCATGTGGGATCCTCCCGGACCGGGGCACGAACCCGTGTCCCCTGCATTGGCAGGCGGACTCTCAACCACTGCGCCACCAGGGAAGCCCTTACTTCTAGTTTTTTAAGGTGGAAACTGAGATCTTTGATTTTGAGGCCCTTGGGGATTTACCAGGGATCTTTTTGTTATTGAGTTCTAACAATACATTGTTATGATTTTTGTTTAAACTGTCCTTTTGTTTAAACTGTCAATGATTTTTTAAAAATTTCCAAGAGATTTGCATACATATGTGTGTGAATATACATGTATATACATTTATTTATTTGTATATGTTTATATATATTTACATTTAGTTTATATAATTACTTATAGTCACCATTTCTAGTGATTTTCATTGTTTTGTATATTTCCACCTGGTATCATTTTATTCTTCAAAGATTTCCTTAAACATTTCTTGAAGTGTGTATCTGCTAATAAGGATTTCTTTCATCTTTTATATGTCTGAAAATGTCTTTATTTTGCTTTTATTTTCAAAGGATATGTTTGCTGTGTATAGAATTATAGGTTGATGTGTTTATTTCATATGTGAAGTGTCTACCTTCACTTTCTTCTTCCTTTCCTTGTTTCCCACAAGAAATTTGATGTCATCTTTATCTTTGTTCCTCTGTATGTAATATATCTCTTTTGATAAATTTAAGATTTCATTTTTGTCACTTGTTTTGAGCAATTTGATTTGATGTCTCTTGGTATAGTTTTTTTTCATGTTTCATGTTTGTTGAATTTCTTGATCTATGGATTTATAGTTTTCATTAAGTTTGGGAAATTTTCAGCTATTATTTCTTTGACTATTTTCCCTATCCTCCTCTCCTCAAACCCAGTTTGGGTACTCCAGGTATTCATGTATTAGGCAGCTTGAAGCTGTTTGCACAGCTCACTGTACTACTTAGTTTTTGCCTTTTTCATTGTGTTTCATTTTGGTTGTTATCGCTATGCCTTGATTCAAGTTCATCAGTCTTTTCTTTTGCAGTGTCTAATCTGCCATTAATCCCATCCAGTGTATTTTTCATCTCATACATTGTATCAATAGTTTTCATCTCTAAAAGTGTGATTTCAGTCTTTTTTATATCTTTTATTTCTCTACTTATTAACTTAACATATGGAACACATTAATAATACTTTTTAAATTGTTTTTTCAGCTGATTCTAACATCTGTGCCAGTTCTAGGTAGGTTTCATATTGCTTATTCTCCTAGTAGTTCATGTTTTCTTACCTCTTTGTGTGCTTGATTATCTTTAATTGGATGCCAGACATTTCAGATTTTACTTTGTTGGGTACTGTTGTTTTGGCTTCCGAAAAATACTCGAGCTTTTTTCTCAGATGCAGTTAAGTTAAGTGGAAACAGTTTGATCTTTTTTGGGTCTTGCTTTTAAAATTTGTTAGGTGGGTCAGGAGCAGGGCTCAGGCTCGGATCAGTTATTTTCCACAGCTGAGGCAAGACCTTCCTGAGTCCTTTATCCAAAAGCCTGGTGGGAACATGCACTGTAACTGGTTCTGTGAGTGCCCAGCACTGTTCCCTCTAATCCTTTTGGGTAGTTCTTTCCCACTTTAGGTACTGATCAGTACTTTGCTGAGTACGGTGACCCTCTGTAGTTCTCTGTGCGGCTCTCTCCTTTATGATATTCCGTCCTATGAACTCTCACTGCCTTGGTTTCCTTGGACTCTCAGCTTTGTCTCATCAACTCAGAGAGTCCACCAGACTCTATCACAGTTTCCCCTCCCTGTAGCCTAGTAACTCAAGGCAGTGAGCCAATTACAGGGCTTGCCTTGTTTGTTTCCCATCTCTTAGAGATTGTTTTCTTCATTGACTGATATTTAGGGTCTGAAAACTATCATTTCATGTATTTTGTCTGAGTCTTTGGTTGTTTCAGGTGGGAGGGTATGGTCCCTGTTACTCCTTCATGCCCAGAGGTAGAAGTCTAGACATCTATATCAGTTATTATTCTCCAGTGTAGCCAACGTTGTTATTTTTAGGTGTTATTCCCAAACCTGTTGCTACAGAAAAAGTTTTGGTGATTTCAGATCAGATAGCCTATTAGTATCCTATTGCTGCTGTAAGAAATAACCACAAGCTTGGTGGCTTAAACGAACACTAATTAATTATCCTACAGTTCTGGAGATCAGAAGTCTGAAATGGATACCACAGGCTAAAATTAGGGTGTTGGTAGGGCCGTGTCCTTTATGGAGGCTCAAGGGGAGAAACTGCTTGACTTTTCAAGCTTCTTGAGAGGCTGCCACATGCCTTGGCTTCAGCCAAGCCCTTCTTATGCTGCCATCTCTCTGGTCCTCCCTTTTCTGCTTCCCTCTTACACTTTTACGGATATTGGGCCCACCCAGATAATCCAGAATAACCTTATCATCTTAAAGTCAGCTGATTGCAATCTTAATTCCATCTGCAACCTTAATTCGCTTTTGCTTTTTGACCTAACATATTCACAGGTTCCTGAGATTAGGACACTGACGTCTAGTGGGTGGGGGAACATCATTCTGCCTGCCAGAGATAGATGGCTTTCAGCATCCTTCTCATCTGCAGCACACGTTTTTCTTTCTTTTTATGGTGAAGAAAAATGATCTACTAAGGATTTTCTTCTTAACCTACACACATTAAAAAAAATTGTTAGAAACAGTGAAACTCTGTAAACCTACATTTTAAAAAATGTGTTGTATATAGCTTGTCTACCATACATAATATTTAGAGGTAGTTTATTTTAATTTCAGATACAATTCATATATTAATTTTTGTGGTTTACTTGCTCAACTTGTGAATTGAGAACTTTTCAGCTCGTCGTATCTGGCAATCTGTAAAAACTTCTGAAGTGTGTGAAGTGTTGCCACAAATGTAATTTTAGGCAGGTGTCAACCTACCTTATATTTCAATATTTTTTTCTCTTAAAATCGTATAATAGTATCTCTGTCCCCACCTCCTACCCCCACACACTCTTATCACAGTTAACTTCTTGGGTTGTTGCTTTTTATCATGTATAACAGCCTCAACTGGTTGAACATCTGTTCTTCCACCTGGCTGGGTTCTGCCTAGGATCTCGTGCCTGGTAAATAGACAAGGTGAAGGCTTTGCAGATGGATGACTTTTCTTCACATATTAGTTTATCATTTACTAGCTGTTTGTGTCCTGGGGACAAATTATTTAATTGTGGACTTTTCTCATCTATAAAATTGGAGCATACATACTTAATAGAGTTGTTAGGCACTTTACGTAGGTACTCAACTGTTAGTTTTTGATATCTTTACAGAGAAGACTTCCTACCTTCTTAAAATTTTTCTTCTTTTTCTAAGCTGTTTCCTCTGGCCTGCATCTCTTATTTTCATCTTCCCACCACTCTCTCCCAGGTAAAGAAACTGTGCCTGGAGCTTTTGTCTCTTGGATCAGTTCTTAATTCCCTCTTGCCCCTTACTGAGCAAGGAAAGCCCAAGGACAAGGGAAGCCCAAGGACACACCCCAGAGAGGTAGCCATTTCTTTAAGGTGTCGTCTTTTATTTGAATGATATATGCAAATTTTGCATTCCATTCCGTGCTGAAAACAATTTTTCCTAAGTGAATATTCCTGGAAGATATTTCATGTTTCCTACTTCTTGTTCACAGCTGTCCATTCCTGGAAGTACTCCCCCCCCCCCCCCCCTACGCGGGCCTCTCACTGTTGCGGC
>NW_006798273.1:57160-117976 GCF_000442215.2 Lipotes vexillifer
CCCCTGCATCGGCAGGCGGACTCTCAACCACTGCGCCACCAGGGAAGCCCCTGGAAGTCCTTTTTAACTGGCTACAGCAGCGCTATTAAAGTAGTTCTCAGTCAACAAGGAGAAAGGAATGGAATGTTGCCAGGGTCTTGGTTTGCAGCGGTGGACTAACCTGGACCCTCCCGCGTTCCTGCACAACTTAGCATTGGGCAAGTTATGAAAGGCGCTGAGTAAAATTTAGAGAATTCCATCCCTTACGGTAACACCAGGCAGTCCACTGTTGCACGACAGACTGCTTTGGAAGTGAAGGCACATGATGGCCACCAGCTACTTGTGGGAGAAAGGGTTTGGCTTTCAGTTTCATGGGTCTATTCCTGTAGATTCTTACTACATCAGTTTCTTTTTTTCCTTTTTTTTTTTTTTAAATTTGAACAGGTTGTATACAGTGATATATGAGTAATTTTCACCAGATGGGTATGTAGATCTGTTTCTGAATCATTGCAGAATAAGTACTCCAAGACTTTGGAATATCTATGCAGAAAGATACATTGAGAAATATCAGAGAAGGCCTGAAAGTGTCATTCATTAGATTTTGAAAAGGAGATGTTTTCAAACATGTAAGCTAGGCATTTGGGTGTCTGCAGACAGAGTTAGGGGAAGAAAGAAGTAACAGGCTAGTGGAGAGAGGTCTGTGGAAAGAGTTGGATGGGTGGCAGAAAGACCTAAACAAGGTGAGCTCGGCCTGGGGCCTGGAAGAAACTAATAATAAAGCAACATTGTCTGTCTAACCTCCCCACCACGCCACCTCCAGGGGGCTGATCTTAAGATGTACAGGGTGATTTCTCTTCAGAGTCTTTGTACAGTTGCAAATAAAAGTCTTAATTTATTCATACTCAGTGGTCATAACACATCAACAAGATTACACTTGATGGAGTTAAGTCAGCTAATTCACCAACAATAAGTGTTGTCATTTCCTTTTTGTTCTGGTGGGAAGGCTGTGCCTTCGAAACTGGCTTGGGAGGTGAGCTGGGGAAGGGTTTCCTCCCCCTGATGACAGCTCTCTGTCTTCACCACACAAAGGCGAGTGGAAGCCGTTGGGAGTCACTCTTGCTTTGTGCAGGCTTCCCCTACGAGCACACGCCAGCACTGCTTGGCAGACTTTCTGATTTATGTTTTGGTCTGAACGTCTCCATTCTGGGGTGGAACTCGTTCTCAGAGGCCTGGTTGCAGGGAAATGGGAGTGCCCACTGTTATCTGCATTGTGCATGAACACAGCACGTGCTCAGTACATCTTGACTCAGTGGAAATTGACTCACACACAAGGCTGGTTCATGACCATCTCTGTGTTCACCTCAGAACTGCATGTTGATTTCTTAAAATGGTAATACTTAAAACGTTAAAACACCACATTGGTTTCTTTTCTTTTTTTTTTAAACATTGCCCTTACCTAGAAGTCATATCTCAGTTCTTATTTGGCCACCAGACTAGGCTGAACACTGGCAAATTAATTCATTAATTTTGATGCAGTGGGTGCCATGTCCTAGGCTGGGTCTAGAAAGATAAAGACACAGTTCTGGCCCTGCAGGAGCCTCCAGTGTGGTGGTGTGAGCAGGACTGCAGACAGATACTCACGTTACAGGTCACAAGTGCTTATCAGGATAGGCCAGTTACTTTGGGCAGGGCTCTCCAAGTGTACCCGTGAGGTGGGGGGACAGAGGACCTCAGCTGGGAGCTGTGAGAAAAGACGTTCACTGTGATCCAGTTTACACTTCTCTTACCGGGACCGTTTCTTTCTTATAAGCAAAATGGTGGGCTTTGAATAAAGCTTTTGGGGTCCATAAATAAACACATTTTGAACCAACCTTGTGCTTAGAATAAGTAACTCATATTGGGGTCTTAGGCTTGACACGGTAGCTTTGTTACAATGTGTCTCAAAGAGGGAGTTTTATATTTCTTTTTCCTCCTCCCTTCCTCCCAACTTAAAAAAAGAAAAACCCTAAAAAATGATATGACATCCCAACAGGATGTTTCACGTGGGAAGACAGTGTGGTTTGATAAAAAGAAAAGCAGTGAAGCTCTAGTACTTACTAGCCCTATGACTTTGGTCAGGTTACTTACCCTGTTTTCTCTTAGATTAAATGGGAATAAAGGCACTTTATGGAGAGGTTGAGGAGATTAAACTTTTGGTTTGAGGGTGCTTGATAAATCTGTCTACCATCACCTTCCCTCCTCCAGTATCGACCCTCTTGAGAAATTCCCCATTGTAAGCTTTGGATTAGCGAGTATACAATCTTTAATGATAGGTAATTTGTTCATTACCTATTAAAATTCCTTATTTCCGTGTGGTCTTTATACTTTGATTTTTTTATTCCCTTTTCCTTTCTGCCAGTTCGTTTGTACCAAGGAAAAGTAAATAGGTGGAACCTTTTCAAGCCTTCCTTGCTGTTGTCACACGTGTGAACACATTTCCACACTGTCCCATTTTCAGCTATACTTCCCATTCCCTGTCAGTGTGCATCTTTCATGCAACCAGTGATCAGCGAGCCTGCCGCTGGGCTCTGAGAATATGTTTAGGAGTAAGACATAATCATTCACTTCCAAGAATTTCTTGTTAGAGAGACAGGCATAAACAAATAATTATAGTGTATCAAGGTTGTGTGTGCAAGCGGAGGGACTTGGGTGGACTGTATAAAAAATCCTGTGTTGTTCAGCCGTATATAGTGGAGAGAACATTACCAGTAAGGCTGTTTGGTCTGGTGGACGTAACCCAGGCTTACAGCGAGTCAGAACACCGCTCCGTAGTTCCATTCAGCTCATCTTGCCACTTGTCTAACAAGTGTGCCCCTTAGTTGTTGTTTCAAGTGGTGGGCAGGTGTGCCTCAATTCAAACCTGTGAACACTCCTGGGAGAAGTCTGGTCACAGCAAGCTCCTGTCTTCCTGGTACGTGCCTGTCTCGTGTAGAGACTAGACATACAGTTGACTTGGGAGTACCGCCGTGACTGTGACCTTGAGAGGGTTTTCCAGCCCTCATGCTTCCGCTTCCTCATCCGCTTTAATGGAGATGGTTGGAGTACCTCCCTTCTAGGGTTTGTGCGAGGACGGCATTGGGTCATCTTGGCAGGCAGTAAGTGCTAGATGAGTGCTGGCTCTTGTTTATGTCACACATTCATATTATGGACCAATCTGTATGACTCGTGTAATCCCAAGAGAGCCAGATTGCAATTATGTTCAGTTGGGCCAGACTGACTCCTTGGTCTGAAGATATTCCATGTATTCAGCTCAGCAAACATTTATTGAGGGCCAAGAAGTGTGTCAGACGCTGGCTTGGTCATTGAGGCCTCAGAGTTGCCTAAGAGCTAATTCCTGTCCTCAGGTAGCTTATGCTTTTCATTTGTAGCGTGCTCTTTGCGAAAGTACTTTTAATATCAGGACACTCAAAGAATTAGAATTTAAAAGTGGAAGAAATGAGAAAATTAGAAAAGTGTTTTGTCTTTCAAAGGAAAATATCAAGTAGTTTAAGTAAAATTGTATCTTCCAGACCTCATTAACCACCCCAGAAGGACTTCATCTGAGTTGGATGCCAGACACTATGCAGGTTTAACATCTGCTGAATTAATGTTGCATTGAGCAGAGAACCGGTCAGCTTCCTCTGAGGTTTACATGTTCAGTATATGTGTCAGCTCTAGTAATCAGATAGTTTGACCTACTAGATGTCCATGATAGAATTTTCTTTTATGACAAGGGAAGAAAAATATACGCCTGTCGACTTAATGATGACAGGTTAAATTAAAAGTTAAAGTTGATAATCTTGCTTGTAAAGTTTTTCTTTAGTTTCTAGTTGCACTTAAAAAATCTTTTTTTCTTTAGGTTCTGCTCTCTCGCCCTTTACAGAATTTTCCTTACATTACTATCTTTCTCTGCCCAATTAGATTTTTAGATCTAGTTGAAAGAGCCACACCAGGAAACTTGGCTAATGCCACCTTTTCTACCTTTGTGTGAATTTCAGAATTATACTCAAATCATCTCTCCATGAGCAGACTAAAGGGTAGAAGCGAGCCTTCAAAGGCAGCCAAGTTACAATCTAAATTCATTGGAGAGTTTCTTCAGATTGCCAGAAGCATTACTTTTCATTACACTAGAGACTATTTAAACAGTCTGTGCTGTTTGTGAGATAAGATGAGTTGGTGCCCGGTCATAGGGCTTGTCACACCATTCAGATTCATTCTAACTGGTTTCCACTAGGTGCTTAGCTGAATGGCCCTACAAATGGCCCTGATAGTCGGTGCTTAGTAAATGGTGGCTATTATGTGCCAGATACTGTACACAGTAGTGCCTGTTTAAATAGGAAATGTAAATGCATATTTTGTAGATGAGGAAACTGGGGTTTCAAGACCATGAGTCAGTGTTTTCCCAAGCTTTCCTCATAGTAGTTAATAGTATACATTTAATTTTACCATTTTATAATGCCTCCCTATTTTATTTTTAATTTTTTAATTTTTTTTTTGCGGTACGCGGGCCCCTCACTGCTGTGGCCTCTCCCGTTGCGGAGCGGGACGCGCAGGCTCAGCGGCCATGGCTCATGGGCCCAGCCGCTCTGCGGCATGTGGGATCCTCCCAGACCGGGGCACGAACCCGCGTCCCCTGCATCAGCAGGCAGACTCTCAACCACTGCGCCACCAGGGAAGCCCCCTCCCTATTTTAGAGATTAATATCTTCCTTATCAGGGTTAGCTGGGATTAAATAAGAATAATGCATGCAGATTGTCTAGCTCAGTGCTCAGTATGTACAAGGCATTCAGTAGATGTTGTTAGACATTTTACTCTGGTTATTATTATTTTTAAGATGTTGGGGGTAGGAGTTTATTAATTAATTTATTTTTGCTGTGTTGGGTCTTCGTTTCTGTGCGAGGGCTTTCTCTAGTTGTGGCAAGCGGGGGCCTCTCACTATCGCGGCCTCTCGTTGCGGAGCACAGGCTCTAGACGCGCAGGCTCAGTAGTTGTGGCTCATGGGCCTAGTTGCTCCGCGGCATGTGGGATCCTCCCAGACCAGGGCTCAAACCCGTGTCCCCTGCATTAGCAGGCAGATTCTCAACCACTGCGCCACCAGGGAAGCCCCTACTCTGGTTATTTGTATCTTGCAGTGTTTTTCTGTCTGGAAGTGAAGGTGTATAAGGAAAAACAATCTGATTGCAAAAGGATTGATTTAGTCAAGGACATTATTTCTTAAGTATGTATTTAACAAGCTCCATTCTTAGTTACATGTGACTTTTGCTTTCCTCAGCAACATTTATTTGACTGTTTTAAGGAAATGTTGGTAAATATTGACTTCTTCCTTAGCTGTATTCCCCTGTGCTTTATATGCAGTGGAACTGAATTTATTCTAAAGGGGGAGGTATGTGGCTTGCATACCAATTTCAGTAATAGGAAGTGACATGAGCAAAATTGCAAGGAAATAGAGAGTCAAAGATCAGTCGTGAAAAAACCCAGTGTACAAACAGAGTGCTGTAACAATTCTCCCAATTTCCCGAATTTAACAGCAGTACTTTTGAACTTGTAGATGGTAGTCTCCTTTATTTTCTTTTGTCTGAGGACAGAGGAGTTCTGACTGAGAAAGAAAAGGAGACCTTTGACTGCACTTACATGTGGTAGTGGGTGTGTAGGGATTGCTACCATCCTATTGGCAGAACGGTCAGGAATGTGAGCGCTTGGTTTGTCGGGTTTCTTGGAAGTAGTTGGAGTATTGTAGAACATTACTACCCTGTGTCACTTCTGTGTAAGTCTGTGGGTCAGAAAACTGGATTGACAAAAGTGTTGATATTTGAAAAGATAACTTATTCTTTTAAATATTAATTCCGTATCCAACTGTCTTGCACTTTTTTTGGTCTTTTTTTCACCTTAATTTTTTTATTCCTGGAGGTAAGATTCTTTTTTTTTTAATTTAATTTATTTTTTTTATACAGCAGGTTCTTATTAGTTATCCCTTTTATACATATTAGTGTATATATGTCAATCCCAATCCCCCAATTCATCCCACCACCATCCCCCGCCCCCCCGCCACCTCTTTCCCCGCTGGGTGTCCATACATTTGTTCTCTACATCTCTGTCTCTATTTCTGCCCTGCAAACATGTTCATCTGTACCATTTTTCTAAGTTCCACATATATGAGTTAATATACGATATTTGTTTTTCTCTTTCGGACTTATTTCACTCTGCATGACAGTCTCTAGATCCATCCACGTCTCTACAAATGAACCAATTTCTTTCCTTTTTATGGCTGAGTAATATTCCATTATATATATGTGCCACATCTTCTTTATCCATTTGTCTGTTGATTGGCATTTAGGTTGCTTCCATGACCTGGCTATTGTAAATAGTGCTGCAGTGAAACATTGGGGGGCATGAGCCTTTTTGAATTACGGTTTTCTCTGGGTATACGCCCAGTAGTGGGATTGCTAGTAATTCTATTTTTAGTTTTTTAAGGAACCTCCATACTGTTCTCCATAGTGGCTGTATCAATTTATGTTCCCACCAACAGTGTAAGAGGGTTCCCTTTTCTCCATACCCTCTCCAGCATTTGTTGTTTATAGATTTTCTGATGATGCCCATTCTGACTGGTGTGAGGTGATAACTCATTGTAGTTTTCATTTGCATTTCTCTAATAATTGGAGAGCAGCTTTTTGTAGTTGAGCAGCTTTTCCTGTGCTTCTTGGCCATCTGTGTATCGTCTTTGGAGAAATGTCTATTTAGATCTTCTGCCCATGTTTTGATTGGGTTGTTTGTTTTTTTAATATTGAGCTGCATGAGCTGTTTATATATTTTGGGGATTAATCCTTTGTCCATTGATTCGTTTGCAAATATTTTCTCCCATTCTGAGGGTTGTCTTTTCATCTTGTTTGTAGTTTCCTTTGCTTTAATATCTTGCACTTTTAATAGAAATTTACCACAGTGCATTTGCTTAGAAGAAAAGCTTTGTAATACATGATGTAGTACAAACAGTTAGTTTTCGAAGTGAAAATCATATTATTCTAGCAATCTGGAAACTTTTTAAAGCTGACTACTTCCTAGGACCTTAAAAAAAAAAAGCCATTGAGAAGCCTTACTTCCTAGGACCTTAAAAGAAAAAAAAAGCCATTGAGAAGCCTCACAACTCCTTTTCTCTCCCCTTAACACAGAGGAGACTAAGAAAAGACAGATACTAGGTGAAGCTGCATGCCCTAGGGGTATCTATTAAGAGCATATATAGCTGTAGTAATATGTACCTAAAACAGCCCTGTAAGGTGAGTGAACTTTATTGAACTTGTGCCAGCTTTCCTTTTTTAATGTTTAACGAGCTGTACTGAAGTATAATTTGCATACAGTAAAATTCACCAGTTATAAAAATGTACACTTAATTAGTTTCACAAACACACACAGTCATAATATAGGACATTTTCATCATCTCAAAAAGTTCCCTTGTGCCTCTTTGCAGTCAGTGCCATCTTCATATCCTGGCTCCAGGCAACCACTGATCTGCTTTCTGTCACTATAGTTTTGCCTTTTCTAGACTTTAAAATAAATGGACTCATACTGTGTGCAGTCTTTTGTGCTTGACTTGTTTCTGTTTGCATAATGCTTTTGAGATTCATTTATGTGGCCTCTATGGCAGTTTGTTTCTCTTTATTGCTGAGTAGTGATCCATTACATGGATATAGTACAATCTATTCACCTGTTGGACATTTCAAATTTTGGTTTATTGTAATTAAAGCTTTTGTGAACATTCAAGTAAAAGTCTTTTTTATGAACAAATATTTTCATTTCTTCTAAGTAAAAACCTAGGAGTGGGATTGATGAGTATATGGTACGATTATGTTGACCTTTATAAGAAACTGCCACACCAACACCAGCCAAACGTGAGTTCCAGTTGTTCTTGCTGTACATCCTTGCCTACTTGGTGTCCTCAGTCATTTTAGTGGATGTGCAGTGGTATTTCATTATGGTTTTAATTTTCTTTTGCCTAATGGCTAATGATATGGGACACCTTTTCCTGTGGTTCTAGGCTATTTATATATCTCTTTTGTAATGTTTCTAGTCAAATCTTTTTGAGTTGTTTGTCTTATTAACTTTTGCAAATTCTTTAATATTTGGTGTGTGTGTGTGTGTGTGTGTGTGTGTAGAGAGAGAGAGAATAAAAGTGGAAAGGATGGACATCCTTGCCTTGTTCTGTATTTTAGGGGGAAAGCATTTAGTCTTTCACCATTAAGTATGATAGTAGTTGTAGGTTTTTCACAGATGTTCATAGTCAGGTTGAAGGTGTTCCTTTCTATTCTTAGTTCACTCAGTTTTCATCATGAATTGGTGAACTTTGCCAAATGCTTTTTCCTTATCTGTTGAGATGGTTATATAGTTTTTCCTTTTCTTTCTTTTTTTTTTCTTACTATGTTAGTACAGTGTAGTACATTTTTTTAAAATGTTAAACCAACCTTGCATTCTTGGTATTAACTTCGTTTGGTCATTATATGTTATTCATTTTTTTATATATTGCTGGACTCAATTTAGTAAAACATTGTTAGGGGATATGGATTTTAGTTTTCTTACAGTATTTTTTGTCTGTTTCTGGTGCCAGGATAATGTTGGCCTCATAAAATTAATTGGGAGGTATTTTCTTCTGTATGTTGAAATATTTGTATAGAATTGGTCTTAAGTCTTTCATGCTGTTTTGGGAAACCATCCAGAGCTCAGACAGGAAAACTACAAGGCGATCCTGCTGAAACATTTTACTGTGACATAGAGCAAAGAACTTACTCAAGGACTAATGGGAACATATCAGAAGGACACAAGAGCTGACTTGAAGGGACACTAATTGGCCAAATTTGGAACATTTTGAGCATCAAAAAAGGAATAATAACAGTAATCAGTTATTGGGGGGAAAATCCATGAACCCATAGTGAGATTCAAAAATGAAAAGGGTGGAAGGAATTGAAAATGGCATTACCAAAGAATGCCATGTAGTAAAGTTATAAGGATGATTGAATTAGCAAAGCATCATTTTACAGCCACCAGTGTAATAATTGATTCAGGCAAGAATCATCAGTGGATGCTAAAATCACTGGTGAAAGGTTGTTGGGTACATGCACACTATCTCAGTGTTCTCCCTATGGATTACTTATTAATTACCAAGGGAGAAAGACATCTTTATTATGGGAAGAGCTGGTGGATTCTACATTAACTAAGTGATCCAGTTTAGCATCACCAGTAATGTCAGACAGACTGGCATATCTGCCTGATGATGGGCTACACAATGTCATCTATGCATTATTCTTGCCAAAAACGTTTTATATGAATCTAATTATAAGGAAACAGTAAAGCAAATCGAGATTGTGGGATATTCTATAGGACTATTCTTTATTCTTCAGAAATATGTCATGAAAGACAAAAAAATTTGAGGAGACTTCTAATTTAAAGGAGACTAAAGAAACATTACAGCCAATTGTAATGCATGATCCCTGACTGGATTTTGGACTGCAAAAAAATAGGACACTTTTGGGTGGACAGTTGAAACATAAATGCGGACTACATATTTTAAAATATTATGTATCAATATCAAACTACTTGTGTGTGATAATAGAACTGTGCTTATGTTGAAGAATGTCCTTATTCTTAGAGGATACATGCTGAAGTATTTACTGGGAAATGTTGTGATATCTGTAGCCTACTTTTAAATGGTTTTGGGGGAAAAAATGTTAATGTATACAGAGATGGAGAGGAGGAGGGAGAATGTGCTAAAACAAATCTGACAAAATCTTATTCTTTGAGTTTTTCTGGAGGTTAAAGTTTTCTACAGTAAAAAAAAAAAATATGGCAAAACATGTTTTCCTGTTTGAGAATGAAGGCCTCAGCCTTCACCAGGAGCCTAGAGCAGTTAGCTCTGCAGCCCACCTGCACGTTGACCTTGAGTCTTAGCTCATTGAAGACAGACCCTCCAGCATCAGCTCCTCCTGTTACCTCTCCCTTCTCCTAACCTCCCTTTGTGTCTCTTTACCTACATGTTTCTTCAAGGCCTAGCCCTTCCTCTCTTCTCTTGACCCTCTGAGGCAGCCACTTTACAGCCTGGCTTCTGCTCTGCCACTGAGAAACCTGTCTCAGGACTTAGCAGTGGCTTCCAGTTGGCCAAATCTGGTGGCTTAAAGTCTGCCTCCTCTTTCCCCCATGCTCTCTATGTGACAGCCTTTGACACTGTTGAACCCTCCTCTCTGGGGGCTTCCACGATACATGCTGTGTTCTTCTGTTCCTCTTCTCAGACACTGTTACTGTCAGTAGTGCCTCTGCTGCCTGAGGGACGTTCTGCTGTGAATTAAACTGTAGGCTTCAGTTCATTTTTTCCTTGGTGGCTTTTTACATCTTACAGCCTCAGTTATCATATCATTGTGGGTGTCTCTGGTTGTGACCTCTTTCTGCAAGTTCAAATACTGTTTTCGGACTGCTTGCAACAGCATTTTCATGTGCATATTCCATTGTTATCTCAAGTCCTTTATGTCTGAAGTTGGAGCTGAACCTTTTCCTTTCTTCATACTCCGCTCAAAGCTGGTCATCACCTGGCTCATTTGAACAGACATTTCAGTCACCATCTTTCAAAGCATCTGTGTATTACTGTAAAATGCAAAATCCCAGAGAATGTGCCTCTTTAAAAGTAGGCCCAGAATCTCGATTTTACCGAGTATTGAGATGACTTGGTGCAGAGATCCAAGGATGCCACGTTGAGCATTGCTGTTTCAGTCATTAGTTTAAAGGTTAGTTATTACACTAGTTCACTGTGGAAGAAGCTGGTCTTATTGAGAGATTCCCTCTAAGTATGGAAGATTGTTGAGAGGCAGCCTGGACTTGAACTTTGCACACAGGAAGACCTGAGCTCTCATCTTGACCTTGCCATTTACTTGCTGTGTGACCTTAGGCAATTACTAGACAAATGGGAAGAACAGCACACAACTTCTGGGCTTCGCACGGGGGTATGGCTCAGCCTCGGCTTCCCTTTCCAGGCTCTTCTCTGATTCCTTCCAATGCTCCCTAAATTCCAGGCCTATGAAAATGACTGCTATTTTCTGAGAGTACCATAATTTCTTACACCTCCAGTGCCTTTGCCCTGTGGTGCTCTCCGGTAGGAAGGCCCTACCTTAACCTCCTTGCTCACCTTACTCTCACTTGTTCTTCACATGAAACCACTGTTTGGAGACATCTGCAAACCCTTGTGGCTGAATTTGGTGCCCCTAGTTCTTGGTTTACTTGTGTCCCCTCTTAGTCTGTGAGCTCCTTGAGGACAGGGCAGTATCTAGCCCTATCCCTAGCACGGTGCCTGTGTGTAGTAGCTTCCTTTTAAAAGTTCTCTCTCTTTTTTTTAAATAAATTGTCAGAGTACCTACTGTGGCATTAGCTAATTGTATTTTGGAGGCCCAGTTTTGAAATTTTCTTCATTTGTTTGTCAACATACTTGGTGGCCTTGCGAACAGGGAGGAAACTTCCCAGTACATTTTCAAAACAGAAAATCTATGTTCTTCTGGAATACAAGTTTTAACAACTTCAACACATTTTTCCCCTAATTTTGAAGGTTAACTTGTTTCTTTTTTTTAAGTTTATGTCTGTAATTGACTCACCCCACAATGAGATCATAAAGTAACCTTGCCCCTCGCCATCCTCTGAGTTAGTCTTCTCTTCATAGCCAGTAGTTAACACCAAAAATGGTATCCCTAGAGCTTTGAAGCAAACCAGGGCAGAGGAGAAGTAAATTAAGATTTGTGCTTGGTTTCTAGAGAGGAAAAGATATGTATAATGTCATTTTTATATTCATGTAATCAAAAGTAAAACATATATGAATAAATATAAAAATAAGAAATAAAAATTCATAGTAATGCTAAAATTTATATTTAAGTAAAACATTTAATACTTCGGTACAATAGGATTTTTTTTTTTTTTTTTTTTTTTTTTTTTTTTTTTTTTTGGTTTGGAACCTGCCAAATTGGTGTCTTTTAATTTTTACTCCTTGTAAAAAGTTTCACATTTATTTACATATCCAATTTCATGTTAAAATTAATGCTGTTGGCCAATTTTTTAAACTTAAAATTTAAATCAGAGGTGGGAAATAAGCTATCAAAGACTAATAGTGAATAAAATTATTGAACCATACATTTACAAAAGTCAGGTTTAATAGTAAAAAAGAAATCTAGTTTTTACTACTTACTGAAGAAAGGCGAGAAATATTCTCTCACTCTTTACTTCTAATTATAATTCTCAATTTGACATCAATTATCTGTTTTCATCCCCACTTACTTCTGTACCCGAGAAAATTTTCCAGCTTTTAAGCGTTTTTTTTTTTGTTTACCACTTATGGAGTACAATTTAACTGTTACTTATAAGAGTTCCTTGAACGAAACTTGCAATTTTAAATTGCACCCGTAAATTGTTTGATCAAGGTATAGGAGATCAGTACCACATGAGTTAAAACAAAGAATGGAATTTAAAAAGTGTCATCTGTATAATCACCAAATTATCTGATGGGACATTGTAACTGTTTCACATTTCTACTCAGCACAAGCAAGAATGAAGGGGTTCTAAGATACTAGGATATTTGGCGTTTTTTTGCTTATGAGGGTCCAGTTGCTCTTTGTTGAAAAGGCTCTCCTTCTTCCCATGAATTGCTTTCTGCACCTTTGTCAGAATCAGTTGGGCGTATTTGTTTGGGTCTGGTTCCGTTCTGTCCCTTTTATCTCTATGTATATATCCCTCTACCAGTATCACATTGCTTTGAGGATTCTAGCTATATAGGAAGCCTTAATATTGGGTAGAGTAATTTCTTACACTTTATTATTTCTCAGGATTCTTTTAACTATTTTAGGGAGTGTGCCTTCTATGTAAATTGTATAATAAGCTTATCTATGTCTATAAAATATATCTTGCTGAGATATTGATAGAAATTGCATTAAATCTGTATATTAATTTTGGGAGAATTGACATTTTTACTATGTTGAGTACTCTGACCCACAAATTCAGTATATAAGTTCATTTATTTAGTTTTTTTTATTAGCATTTTGTAATTTTTAGCATACAGATCATATATGTATCTTCTTAAGTATATACCTATGCATTGTGTTCTTTTGGATTGATTGTAAATGGTGTTTTTAATTTTAGTTTCCATGTGATCATTGTTAGTATGTAGAAATGTTTTTTGTTTTCTTGTTTTGGGGGTTCCAGTAAAATTTTAAAATAGGCAGTCAGGCCTTGGGTTATAGATAAAGATAACCTTCATAATGAATAAATTGATTGAGGGAAATTAATCTGTATGCCAAGTTCAACACACTTTAAAGGAAGACAACAATATTCAGACATTTGACAATGTGATATTCAACAGTGTCCTGTATCCAATTAAAAGAAAACTAGATAGAAGCAGGAAATGTTGACACATATTCAGGTAAAAGAGCAATCAATAGGGAAAAAAAAACCCAGAAATAATAGTTGATAAAATTAATAAAGATTTCAAAATCGCTATTATAAATTCAGCTGTTTAAAGGTAAATATAAACTTAGAGGGAGAAACAGAAAATATAAGACAAATGAATATTGTGAAGCTGAAAGCACAGTCTTTGAAATAAAAATTGATAGGCTAAATAACAGATGAGATACTGAGAAAGAAGAACATAGCAATAAAGAAGGACATAGCAATAAAACTATCAGTACAGAAGCAAACAGTAAAAGCAGGGGAAACTCTGAGTTTTGGATGCCTGTGGAACAATGTTACACAGTGTAGCATATGTAAAAGTGGAACCCTAGAAAAAAGAAAATGCGGTTAGAGTGAGAAGAAATATTTTAAAAATTAATGGTCAGAATATTTCCTAATTTGATCAAAATTATAAATCCACAGATTAAAGTAGTTTAATGACCCTAAGCAAGATAAACACAAGGAAAATTGCATCGCAACAAATCATATTGAAGTTGGTGAAAACAGATGATAAGTAGAAATCCTACAAGCAGTCAGAGAAAATAAGCACGTTTTATTTAGGCTAACAAAGAAAAAAACAGTCACTCATTTGTCATTTGCAAATGAATGAAGTTTCTCAAGTCCTGGGGAAAAGCACATATTATCAGCCTACAGTTCTGTGTTCGGTGAAAATATCCTTCAAAAATTAAGATGAAATTAAAGACATTTTCAAACAAACTAAAGCTCAGATAATTTGTGAATAGCCAACTCGTACACAACAAATGTTATAAGGCGTTTTTCAGGCTGAAGGAAAACGAAGCCAGAAAAAAACAGAAATGCAAGAAACAATGAAGAAGAACAACAAAAGTTTGTGGGTAAAAATAAATGAATATTATACAAAACTGATGATAATATAGATTTAAAACATTTGAATAATTCAAAGGAATTACCAGAATTATGCCAATGGTGGCATGGGAGTAAATGGCTTTAAGAGTTCCTAACTTTGAGTATTATTGAGAAAGTGGTAAATGTAATAATGTGTATTAGATTGTAGTAAGTAAAGGATGGCTGTTCTATAAAGTAATCACTAAAACAATAGTAAAAATAGTGCATTAAATCAACTAAATATCCACATGGAAAAAAAATGAATCTTGACCCCCAACCTAACACCATGCGTAAAAATCAATTCCAGATGGATTGCCTATTTAAATGTTAAAAGTAACAAGAAAAGCTTTTAGATGAAAACATAGGAAACTTGTCTTAATGACTTTGGAGTAAGCAGAGATTTCATATACAGGCCAAAAAACAAGCTCTTCATAAGGGAATGATGTGAAAAGTTGTGTTAAACAAAAAAAGAACACAGACTCAATACATTTTATTTGATGCTACAGTAACCTTGATGTCAAAGCCAGCAAGTATAGCTCAAAAGGAAAATTATAGTCCAATCTTAGTCAATAGTAGGGATGCAAAATATTAATAGAATATCAAATCAAATCCAGCAATTTATTTTTAAAAAGTATCTTATATTAGAGTTAATTTATATCAAAAGTGCAAGGCTAAATTCAGTATTAAAATACATATTAATATAAGTCACCACATTAACAAATTAAGAGAAAATTGCCCTCTCAGTAGATGCAAACAAACAAACAAAAATCTAGACAAAATTCATCATCCATCCATGATTGAAAAAGTAAACCAGAAATAGACAAGAACTTCCTTGCCCCTAATAAAGGACTTTGTCAAAAACTCTACAGTAAACAGTTTACTTACTGGTAATATATTTAAAAGCATTTTTCTTAAAGTGAAAATAATAAGGGTATTTACTTTAAGTGGAAAAAAATGGAAATGATAGCTGTTGGGAAAACTAAAAGTCATTATTCATTGACTATGTTTGTCTCCAGAGAAGACCTAAATAATATGCAAATTATCATTATTAGTTTGGTAGTTTAGCAGGATTACTACAAAATTAAATTTCGTTTTTATGCAGAAATGTAAGTTTTTAAATGGTAGAATTTACCTCAGCAAGTTAAATTAAAAACTGGTACTTAAATCTGGGGAAAAAATGTGCAGTGCCTTTGACAGAATCAAAGTCGTAATGATGCCCGTTTTCCCCCATATAAGTAAAAAATGCAATAAATGTCATCAATAATACCGACAGACTTTTTTGCTGGAAATTTACAAGGGGATTCTAAATTGTATCTGAGCCTGCTAAAGATGAGGTGTCAAGAATTTGGGGGAGTAGAAGAAGGAAGAAGCAGTGGAGGAGGAGTGGGGAACGCTCTTGCAGATATCAAGATCTGTTACAAAGTTAACATAATTAAGACAGTATACTGTGGATGCAGGGATAGAAACAGGCCAGAGGAACAGAATGGAGATTTCAGATAAGAAATCTCCATTCAGGCGCATCCTGGATGGTTTGGCTGTAGACCAGAATGGAGATTTTCAGAAACAGACACGTGGATATATGAGAAAGTGATGTAGAGGGAGGTAGCACTGCAGGTTGTGGGGGAAGGAACAGGCTCTCTCAGTCACTGTGCTGGGATGCCTGGTCATCAGTGTAGGAAAAAAATGGAAGTAAGTTCTGTCTCAGAGCATACACAAAAATTAATTTTAGGTAGATTAAGGAGTCAAAAATTAAAGGTTAAATTTTATTAATTTTATAAATATAGAGAATATAAAATAAAAGAACGACAGGATTGGACTACACTAAGATTAAGCATTTGTCTTCATGAAAAGAAAACAGAAAAGAGTGAAAACACAAGCCCCAAGCTGAGAGAAAGTATCTGCAGTAGGTATAGCTAACTTCAGTGAATCACAAGACCAAAAATAAATATGAACAGAAGATTTGTGACAAAGCATTTCACAGGAAAGGAAACATGAACAGCCAATAAACATATATTATTCACAGATTTCTTCGTAATCAGAAAGATTCACATTAAAAACTCAGATACATCATTGATACCCACCAAATTAAGAACAATTATTAAAAATTTATCATTAAAATTTGTGAATTCTTTTCTCATTCCAAGTAAATATACACTTCCATTCCTAATTTGGGACTGTTCTTTAAAATAAGGTTCCTATATTGTAAAAACTTCAGACCTACAAAACCCGGATCCATTTTTTACCTCGGTGTATACCCAAGAGAAACTCATGCACACGCAGAACGAAAGACATGTATGAGAATGATCATGGAAGTACTGTATGTAACAGCACATAATCAAAAATGATGCATATGTCTATGGGCAGAAGAGTGGGTAAAAACAGTGATAAATTCATATATTTGAATATAATGTATATTATAGTGAATAAACTTCAGCTGCATGGATAAATCTCAAAACATACCCTTAAAATAAAGACCGTGAGTTGGAGAAATAAATATTACAGCATGATGCTATTTATAAAAGCTCCAAAAACAGGAAAAACTTAAAATGATATTTTTTAGAGATACATATATATGTGTTAAAACTATAAAGAATAGCAAGGTGATGGTAAACACAAAATAGAGGATAGTGGTTACCTTGGTGGTGCGGGTAGGAAGGAATACAGATGGGGGAGAGCAAATGAGTGATGGCAAAAGTTAATTTTTAATATTTAATTTCTGAAGCTGGATGGTGGGTATACTGGTGGCTTTATTATCTTTAAACCATTCATATTGTTTCATAATGAGAATTTCTAAGAGTTCTAAAAACCTACAGCTAAAACTCAGTAACCTCATTAAGGGGAGTGGCTGGCAAAATAGCCCTGTTTTCATTTCATGCATTTCCCTTGGTGATGATGAGACAATTATATTAATAAATTGTTATTTAAGCTATTCTTATAAATCCTTCAAGTTAATTTCTGGAGCCTAGTAGAGTAGGAGTAGATTGGAGTCCTTGAAATAGTCACAGTTATTTTGAATATATCTTAAATTTCTGTTAAGGTTGTCAAGTCTTGAGGGGTTGAGATGTGAAAAGTGAAGCTGTTTGATGTCGGAGAAGTTACTTAACATTTCTGTGTCCCAGTTTTCTCAAAAATGTTCATTATTTATGTCCCGTTGACTTCCTGATATCCAAACTTGTTCCTCTTTCCTTGCTTAAGATAGAAAACATAGGGACACATAAAGGACAGCCGTGGTCCAGGAGATGTCGTTATCATTGCATCCACAGTAGGCTGCAACTACCTGGAGTGGAAACATGCTCACAGACCAAGAGATCAGTCACTCAGGCCATTGTCACCTCTGACAGAAGTCTTAAATACCCAAAAGGGAAGCACACCCAGGTTCATGGCACCATTTAGGCTGGTAGAGGTAGAGAACCTTGTGTCCTTCTTATCTTTCCTTTTGGTTCAGTACCTAATAAATGAACTTCTTTCCTTCAAGAGCCTACCAATTTCTGACGCTTAATTTAGTATTAGGTGAATTAGGGACAAGTGGACCAGGATGCATATGTATTTTTGAAGCAAACCCATATAATCCATTCTGCAAAAAGCCTTCCCAGGAGTGTCACAGAATGAATCAGACCTATCTGTGTCTTTCCTGCCCTCTATCAGAATATTAAGGACCATTCCAGAATCAAATTTTGAAGTAGAGGTCTTGAATGTTTGCCATGCTTCTCTCCCATAAAATGTTATTAAAACACTTTACCTTGTTGAAAACACAGAATATTTCCCCTCCCCCACCTCACCCCACCTTAACTATCTCTGTGGCTTTTGGTAAGTGAATTAATCTCTCTGGATACACTTTTTTCACATAACTTGAAGCAGTTGAATTATAATTCTCTATACGTTCAGTTAAATAGAAATCCTCCCTCTGATCTTAAAGGGAATTAATATAAAATTTAGTGTTTCTCTTGCTTTATTAGCAAATTTGTTTTACCATGGTATATTCCTTGTGTGATAGAGTACTGTCTTTGAAAAAATATATAATTTGTTTTCTAAAACCTATGGCTAACATTAGCTCAAACTACTTTTTATTTTACCCTTGAGATAGATTCACCTAAATAATATTTTCTTTGCCAACTTCAACAGCCTCACACAGTATTACTTTTTGAGTCACTGTCCTTTTCATTTCCAGTATTTTCTTAGCCATAAGTTTAAGAAAAGGCTCTTGTAAAGCCACCTTCAATACTGCTAGCTCTTTATTTCCTTTTCTTTGGAAATTGTAAGCATTGTAGTTAAATTATGGGGCTCTTACTCTTTGCCTCAGAGACTTGACTCCATCCGTATTCATTTTCTTTTTTCCTTCTCTCAACTCTAGATTGTTTTTAACACTGTGGGTGTCCAGTTTAAAAATCCAGCTTTCCACCAACATGGAGGATTTTCTTGGTATCTCTTTCACGAATTCTTTCTGTGGTCTACGGAAAACCTTGGCCTAGTGTGAACTTAATAAATTTCTAGTTTCTAAAATCTCTAATTCCCACTCTTGCCATAAAATACACTTTTCTCCTCAGTGCCCCAATCCAGTTGAGTTTCTGCTGTGATCCTGTAGCCTAAAATAGATGGCAGAAAGAACATAAAAGCAGTAAATAGATGAATCCATTGAAAAAGGAAGAAAGAAAATGATGACAGTGAGATCTCAGAGCAAAAATGTGAAGAAAAATTTAACAGAAGTGGGGCTTTTTTAAAGCAAAGAATAAGGAAGGAAAACACTAAACAAAATAGATGAAAGCAGTTCTGCATATAGCAAATACTTTTTAAAAAATGCCATACAACCAGGGGATGAGTTAAATCTCAGGAGCATGAGACATAAAGATTCTAGATTTAAAAGTATCTGAGAGGGCTTCCCTGGTGGCGCAGTGCTTGAGAGTCCGCCTGCCGATGCAGGAGACGCGGGAAAGTTACGTTTACACTACGCCATATTCTACTAAGTGCACAATAGCATATGTCGAAAACATGTACATACCTTAATTAAAAAATATTTTACTGCTAAAAAATGCTACCATCATATGTGCCTTCGGTGAGTCGTAATCTTTTTGCTGGTGGAAGGTTTGAAATATTGTGAGAATTACCAAAATATGATGCAGAGCGTGAAGTGAGCAAATGCTGCTGGAAAAATGGCGCCAATAGACTTGCTCAATGCGCACAGGGTTGCCAAAAACCTTCAATTTGTAAAAAAAAAAAAAAAAAAAAGTATCTGAGAAATGGGATAGAGAGAGGGAAAGGACAGTTGACCTGATCATTCAGGGCAAAGAGATGATATCCACTGTCTGCAACAGAAGGGTATGATATGTCAACCCAGTTGGACCAGGCAGTGGTCTTCAGCCCCATTCCCAGAGTTTGGGGAGAACATAAGAATAGGAGAGAGAATAAGAATCTTAGTCCTGCAGAAACTAGAGTATATCTGCACCTGGTGTGTAAGCAGAGTCATCTTAATATTAGCAAATAGAAATGCCATTAATTCTAAAATTAATCACAACATGCATGTAAAACCCTAGTCTGTGTTAGCCAGCAGTCTCCCTCAGGGAACTTTGGGTTACAGACGTCTAACACCATATTGTCTGGGATTCTGACCGCTGAGAGAGAGTGATTGCTGGATAGGATGTGCGATAGACAGGAAGAGAAATCGGCTAAAATATTGATAGGATCAGAGTGTGCAACAGAGATAGCTAATCTGGATTCCTCTTCTACTTACTAATTTCTTCTAAAATAGGTGTACTTGTTTCTACATGCAGCTATTGGATGCAACTATTAAAAGCATGCAGTTTTAAGTCACTGGAATCTAGAGAGTGTGCTAGGAGTATTTTTGGAATAAAGATCTCTATTAGGTGGGTATTATAATAATCGTCTTACGACAGAGATATTTATTGGAAAACAGTATTTGCAAGGTAATCGATTCTTCCTTCTCTCCTCCTCCTTCCTTTTTTTCTTCTTCATCAAATACTTAAAATTGATTTTAAATTAACACCTATTACCTCCTTTCTCCAACTATGGACTATTCTAAAGTAAGATTTAAGGAAGATTTTAGAAAATGGAAGTTACGTATTTATATAAGCGTACAATTTTGGAGAATACACAAGTATTTGTCATTAAAAGGACTAGTTTATTTTAAGGTTATCGTCTTTTCCCCTATACTTAGAGTGAGGATTAATTTTAAGCATTACATAAATAGGAGAGATTTAATTAAAACTGGAAAAAATGTGTTACTGTTAATGGAATTCTTGCTGCAGTTACCTTTGCAAACCAATGTTAATGAAACTGTAGTTCAAAGTGGGTTTGGGGGATTGAGATAGCTATTTATTTTCTTACCCGAGATGCCATGATAGTCGTCTTGGTAAAATAAAGAGCCCAATTAGGAGTGTTCTGATTTGCAGATATTGATGAAGTTTACACAGACTGCTAGGATTTTTCATTTCCGAGCCCATTAAACAAGGTCAGTGAGTGAGAAAGGGAAGTACTTTGCGTTTTGAAAGCCTTTTACCTGTGGAGCCAGAGAATGGACTTGCTCCTATGAGTAGCCAGGTTCTGCTCTTGCCCTCACCTGGCTCGTGGTCCCTTCCTCCCAGTTTGGTATCTGTAGGTATTGCCAAGCTATAAATTGCCCTAGAGAAGGGAAGAGCTTCAAATGTAGTTGATTTTTGTGTGTTGATCTTATATCCTGCTACCACGCTGAACTCACTTATTCTAGGAATTTGGTGGTTTTTCTTTTTCTTTTTTTTTTTTTTGTAGATTGCTTTGGGTTTTGTACATAAACCATCGTGTCATCTGCAAATAGGGACAATTTTATTCTTCCTTCCTGATCTGTATGCGTTTTACTGATTCTTCTTATTTCAGTAGCTATGATTTCTAGTACTGTGCTGAGAAAGATTTGTGGAAGAAATATCCTCACCTTCTCCCCAGTCTTAGGGGGAAACCATTCATTCTTTCACCATTAAGTATTGAAGTTAGTCATAGATTTTTGCGGATGCTCTTTATCAAGTGGAGGAAGTCCCATTCTGTTCCTAATTTGGTGAGAATTTGTATCGTGAATGGGTGTTGGATTTTGTCACATGCTTTTCCTGCAGCAATTGTTTTGATCATGTGATTTTCTTATTTATCTCTTGGTGTGGTGGATTCCATTGATTGATTTTCAAATGTCTTGCATATGTGAAATAAATCCCATTCAGTCATGGTATATTGTTATTTTTACATATTGCTAGACTCAGATTGCTAGTATTTGAGAGTTTTTCTGTCTAAATTAATGAGGGATACTGGCCTGTGGTTAAAAAAAAAAAATTGTCCGTATTTTTGTCTGGCTTCGATATCAGGGTAATACTAGCCTTATAAAATGAGTTGGGAAGTATTCCCGCTTCTATTTTTTTGGAATAAATTATGTAAAACTGATGCTCACTCTTCTTTCAGTGTTTGATAAAATTCTCCAGTAAAGCCATCTGTGCCTGAGGATTTCTTTTTCTGGGGAATCTGTTGCCAAATTCAGTGTCTTTAGTGGCTGTAGGTGTATGTGGGCCTTCTAGTTCATCTTGGTTGAGTTTTGGTAGCATGTGGGTTTTGAGAAGTTGGTCCATTTTTTTCTAAGTTGTTGAGTTTATGAGCATAAAGTTCATAGTATCCTCTTACTAATCTTTTAGCGGCTGCAGCAATTACAGTGCCATCCCCTGCTTCATTCCTGGTGTAGATGACTTGTGTCTTCTCTTTGTTTCAGTCTTGCCTAGAGGCTTGTCAGTTTTGTTGATTTTTGCTTGACTTTTGTTTAATTCATTTTTCTGTTATTTACCTATTTTCAATTTCATTGACTTCTGCTCTTTTATTATTTCCTTCCTTTTATTTGTTTTGAGTTTATTTGTTCTGCTTTTTCTAGTTTCTTGAAGTGGGAACACAGATTATTAATTTGAGACCTTTTCCTCTTTTCTAATGTGAGCATTTTAGTGCCATAAAAATTTCCTCTTAGAACTGTTTTTGACGTATTACATTTTTATTTTTATTCATTTCTATGTGTTTTTAAAATTCCGTTCTTTCTTGGCCCATGATTTGTTTAGAAGTGTATTGTTTAATAAAGAAGTGTTTGGATGTTTTTATTTTGTGTTTCTGTTACTGATTTCCAATCTGATTCCATTGTGACTAGAGAATGTAGTCTGATTTCCGTGTTTTTAAAGTTATTGAGGTTTCTTTTATGACCCAGGATGTAGTCTATCTTGAGGAATTGTCCAAGGTAGCTTAAAAGGAATACGTATTGTGTTGATGTAGGTGGAGTGTTCTATAAATGTCAGATCCTATTGGTTGATGGTGTTCAGGTTTTCAAATATTGGGTTGACCGAAAAGTTCGTTCGTGTTTTTCTATAACATCTTATGGAAAAACCCAAATGAACTTCTTGGGTAACCCAGTATTTTACTTAGATGTGTATTCTTTTATATCTTATGTCTCTTTTAGTTTTACCAGTTGCTGACAGTGGGGTGTTCATTGAAGTCCCCAAATACAGGATTTGTTTACTTTTCCTTTTAGCTTTACCAGTTTTTGTTTCACTATTTTGCAACTATGTTGTTTGGTACATACACATTTGGGAACACTGTTTCTTCTTGGTAAGTTGATTCTTTTATCTACTGATAAAATGATACTCTGTCTCTCCTCTGAAGTCTACTATATCTAATACATAGCTCTACCTTAAAAAAAAAAAAAAGCATGATAAATCTTTTTCTAATCCTCTAATAATATAAAATCTATTTATGTTGTGTTTGAAGTATATGGTTGGATAATCATTTTAATCATTCTGGCAGTTTCTGCCTTTTAATTGATGTGTTTAAACCATTTACATTGAAAGTGATTATTGATATGTTAGAGCTTAATTCTTCCATTATATTATTTGTTTTCTGTTTGTTTCTTCTTTTTCTTGTTTCTGTATCTCATTTTTCTTTCTGTGAGTTACTTCAACGTTTTTTAGTATCCATATTGTTTAGTTTATATTGCTTTGTGTATTTCTTAAGTGGTTGCTTTATACATTACAGTATATATGTAACTTAACATAGCCTCCTGATATCAGTGTTTTACAGCTTTGACTACAGTGTTTAAAACCTTGATTTCATTGAGATTCCATGGCCCTTACCACTTTTAAAAATATAATTTCCTGAAGTATTTTTTCTCCATACATTGTGCTCAACTGATGTCATTATAATTTTGTTTCAGCCATCAAGTATGATTTAAGAAACTCATGAGGAAGAATAGTCTATTATGTTTACCCCTGTTTTTTTTCTATCATTTTCTTTATTCTTGTTCCCTTTATGAGATTCCAAGTCCTCTTTATCACTTTCTCTTTTTTTTTTGGGTGGGGGGGGGCTTCCCTGTGTTTTTACTTCTGTACCAGTATCTTTTAAAGAGTAAAAGTTTTCAAAAATATTAATCAAACTCAATTTACCTTTTTTTTTAATAGTTCATTTTTTCTTTTTTCTTTTTTTAATTTTTTGTATCCTATGTAAGAAATCTTTGCCAAACCCAGGGTCACTATCTTTCTCCTGTGTTGATGTCTAGGAGTTTTAGCTCTTACATTAAGTTATGTCAGTAATTTCAAGTTGATTTTTGTAAGTGCTGAGGCATCTACGTTCTTTCTTTTTTTTTTCTCTCCTTTCCCATATGACTGACCAGTTGTACCAGCATTACATATTGAAAAGATCATTTTTCCCCTGATTGAATTGCCTTGGTACCTTCATCATAATCTATTGGCCATATATGTGGGAGTCTGTATCTGGAGTATCTATTCTATTCCATTATATATTGTTTTTGTGTCAATATTATGCTGACTTGATTACTGTGGCTTTATTTTAAGTCTTAAAATTAGGCAACGTTAGGTTTTCCAATGTTTATGTTTTTTAAAATATTTTTACTATTTTGGGTCCTTTGCTTTTCATATACGTTTTAGAATCATCTTGTAAATTCTTACAAAAAAGCCTACTGAGATTTTGATTAGAATTGCACTGAATGTCTAGATCAGTTTGAGGAGAATTGCTCCCTTAACAATATTGAGTCTTTTGATTCACAAACACGGTATATCTTCCTATTTATTTAGGTGTTCTTTAATTTCTCCCAGCCGTGTTTTGTCAGATATATCCCTTAGGATATCATATGTTTTGATACTATTGTAAATGGTTTTTAACTTTTGTTTCCATTTGTTCCTTGCCAATATTAGAAATACATTTGATTTTTTTATATTGCCCTTGCATGCTGCCACTTTGCTAATCTTGCTTATTCTGCTACAATTTTTGTAGATTTCTTAGGATTTTCTACATTGAAGTTGATGATATCTGTGTGTAAAGACAACTTTGTTTTCTCTTTTCCAATCTGTATGCTTTTACCTCTTTTTCTTGCCTTCTTGCATCAGCTAAGACTTCAGATATGATGTTGAATAGTAGTAAGAGGGAATATCCCTTACTTTGTTCTGATCTTAGAGGGAAAGTATTTTGTCCTTCACCATTTAGTGTGATGTTAAGCTGTGTCTTTTGTAAATGGCTTTTGGAAGCTTAAGGAAGTTCCTTTTGTTCTTACTTTGCCAAGATCTTTTTGTCATGGAGGGATGATGAGTTTTGTCAAATGCTTTTCCTGCATCTTTTGAGATTATTATTATTATTTGTTGGTGTTTTTAATGTTTGGTGGGGATTTTTTTGTTTGTGTTTTTAGTTTTATAGGTTGGGTTGCCTTTTTTTTGAATGTTAAACAAATATTGCATTTCTTGGGTAAACCCTATATGATGATGTATTTATCCTTTTTATACATTAATGGGTTATATTAGCTGAAATTTTAATGAGAATTTCTGCATCTATAATAATGAAGAATGTTGGTCTGTAGTTTTTCTTTTCTTTTAATGTCTTTGCTTTTGGTATCAGAGTAATGCTGGCTTCATAAAATGAGTTGGGAAGTTTTTCCTCTTCTGTGTTCTGAGAGAGTTTGTGTTGAATTGGTATTTTTTTCTTCCTTAAATATTTGGGAAAATTCATCAATCTGTGGGGGGTGGGCCTAACAGTTTTCTTTGTAAGACTTTTAACTATGAAATAACTTCTTTAATATATATAGGGCTATTCAAGTTAACTTTTTTTTTAAACTGATATTTGGCATTTTGAGTCTTTGAAGGAATTTATCCAATATCATAATCTGAATTGTTGACTATATTGACAGAATTTTTAATGATATTCCTTTACCGGACTTATGTCTATAGGAAGTGTAGTCGTGTCCAGTCTCTCATTTCTTACGTTTCTAATATGTGACTTCACTTTACTGACAGGTCTGGCTAGAAATTTATCAACTTTATTCATCTTTTCAAACAAAAAGCTTTTGATTTCTTTGATTTTTCCCTATTTTCTGCTCTTTTGTCAATTTACATTTCTTTTATTTTAGGTTTAATTTGCTGTTCATTTTCTAATTGCTTATATTGGTCACTTCTTTGAGCATGTGGGATAAAAACTACATTAATAAGATATGGATGATTCTCACCTAATATTTAGAATATGATGTTACGTATTATATACATATATGCAGTGCAGATATTACATATGTACACCATACATCTCATAATATTCGATTGCATATTGGACATACAAGGTAAAATCCCTGCACAATAATTGAATTGGCATATCATTTTAACTGACAGTCTTAAGATGGCTATAATACCACTGTAGTCATAGACACTTCAGCAGTTTATCATTTTTGTCACAGTTAATCTGTGACAGCAGTTGGGATACTAAACACCTCTACAACCAGTATTTCCAACTTGGCATAATTAGGTAAGGAGATTTACTATAGCTCAGTATGTGGTCTTTTTAAAGATTGAGTGTGTTTAAACATTCAAATTTTTGTAAGTCTTGTGTAAATGATTTTATTTTTTGTAAACTTTTTATTTGGGATATTTTCAAACTTTCAGGAAATTTCTAAGAATCAAAACAAAATAAAAAACACATACCTTCACCCAGCTTCACCTGTTGTTGACAGTTTACCCCATTTGCTTTAGCAACGGCTCTGTATTCTCTCCTCCCACACACATGTTCACACTAAACAGTGACTTTCTGTACATGAGAGAACTGTGACGCTTAAAGCTCTTCTGGAGTAGGTATCACATTTTGTCCCACGGCTCCACAGTATTTAACATGCCATACAGGCAACCTTTTAAGAAAAAATTTAGGGAATAGAACACAAAATCATGCAGTACCTTTTGGTTGTTGTTGAATTTTAAAATACTGAGATATAATTCCCACATCACAAATTCACCCTTTTAAAGTGCAGTTGAGTGGTTCTTTTAGTATGTTCACATTTTAGTATGTTCACAGTCTAATTTCAAAATATTTTCAACACCCTCAAAAGAAACCTCATACACATTAGAGTCACATCCCATTTCCTCCTAGCCCCTGGCAACTGTTAATCTACTTTTATTTCTGTGGATTTTCCAATCTGGACATTTCATATAAATAGAATCATAAAATATGAGTCTTTAGTATCTGGCTTAGTTCACTTAGCATTATGTTTTCAGGGTTCATCCGTGTTGTAGCATGTATCAGTAATTCATTCTTCTTTTGTGGCTGAGAAATATTCCATCATATGGATTCATCACATTTTGTTTATCATTCATCAGTCAGTGGACACTTGGGTTGTTTCTACTTTTTGGCTGTTATGAATAGAGCTGCTATGACATTTATGTAGAAGTTTTTGTACTCAGGTTTTCGGTTCTTTGTTTATATATATGAGTAGAATTGCTATGTCTGTGGTAACTCTATATTTACCTTTTTGAATAACTGCCAAACTGTTTTCCGAAGTGGCTACTCCATTTTTTTTTTTTTTTTTTTGCGGTACGCGGGCCTCTCGCTGCTGTGGCCTCTCCCGCTGCGGAGCACAGGCTCCGGACGCGCAGACTCAGCGGCCATGGCTCACGGGCCCAGCTGCTCCGCGGGATGTGGGATTCTCCTGGACCGGGGCACAAACCCATGTCCCCTGCATCGGCAGGCGGACTCCCAACCACTGCGCCACCAGGGAAGCCCCATGGCTACTCCATTTTTTACTCCCACCAGCAACTTATGGCTTTCCAGTTTCTCCACATCCTCACCAATACTCATTATTATCTGTCATCTTGGTTATTGCCATCCTAGTATGTGTGAAGTGGTATCTTGTTTTGGTTTCAATTTGTATTTCCCTGAGGACTGATTTTGAGCATCCTTTCATGTGTTTATTGGTTATTTGTATTCTCTTCTTTTAGAGAAATGTTTATTCAGATCCCTTGTCCATTTTTTAAATTGGAATATTTGTCTTTTGGGGGGATGAGTTCTATATATTCCATGTACCTAACCCTTAACAGATAAATAATTTGCAAGAATCTTCTATTCTCTGGGTCATCTTTTCACTTTCTTGGTAGTGCCCTTTGAAGCACAGGAATTTTAATTCTGATGAAGTCCAATTTATGTTTTTCTTTGCTTGCTTAGCTCTCCTAGCTTAGAAACATTTCCTAATCCAAGGTTGTAAAGATTTACCCATGTTATCTTCTAAGGGTTTTATAGCTTTAGCTTTTACACCAAGGTCTTTTCTCCATTTTTGAGTTAATTTTTACATACAGTGTGAGTTAGCGTCCAGCTTCATTCTTTTGCATGCATATATCCAATTGCCCAACACTACTTGTTGAAGAGACTATCCTTTCTTCCATAAAAGAATTGATCATAAATGTGAGGGTTTCTTTCTGGATTCTCAATTCTGTCCTATTGATCTACACGATTATCTTTATTCCTAGTACCACGCTGTCTTGATTAGTGTAGCTTTGTAATAAATTTTGAAATCAGGAAGTGTGAGTCCCCTACTGTGTTCTTCTTTGTCAAGATTGTTTTGGCTATTATGGGTTTCTCGCATTTTCTTAAGTGTTTTAAGATCAATTTGGAAAAAAAACAAGGTGGAATTTTGATAATGATTGCATTGAATCTAAGATCAATTGGGGGAGTATTACAATCTTTTTACATTGTTAAGTATTCCAACCTGTGTCTTTCCATTTCTTTAGATCTTTCATTTGTTTCATTGAAGCTTTGTAGTGTAAAAAGTATATTAGTCTTACACTTGGTCATGGTGTATAAGCCTCTTTATATGTTGCTGGATGTGTATTTTTTATTTTGTTGAGGATTTGATATCCATATGCATAAGGGATATTGAGCTGTAGGTTCCTTTCTTGAGATAACTTTATCTGATCCTGGTATCATAGAATAAGCCTTCATAGAATAAGTTGGGAAGTGTTTTCTCCTCTGTTTTATTTTGGAAAAGTTTGTGAAGCATTGGTGTTAATTCTTCTTTAAACATTTGGTAGAATTCACCAGTGAAACCATCTGTCCCTAGGCTTTTCTTTGTAGGAAGATTTTTGATTACTATTTCAATCTCTTGTTATAGGTCCATTCAGATTTATTCTTGAGATAATTTCAGTTATTTGTATTTTTCTAGGTATTTGTCCATTCATCCAATTTGTTGGTGTACAATTGTTCCTAGTTATTCTCTTGTAATCCCTTTATTTCTATAAGCTTGGTAGGTCCTTTTTATTTCTAAGTCAATAGTAATGTTCCCTGTTTCATTTATGGGTTTTTTCTTGTCAGTCTAACTAAAGATTTGTCATTTTTGTTAATCTTTTCAAAGAACCAAGTTTTTGTTTCACTGATTTCTCTGTTTTTTGTTATTGTTCTCAATTTTATTGGTGTCCACTCTAACATATTATTTCCATTTTTCTACTTGTTCTGGGTTTAGTTTCCTCTTCTTTTCCCCTATTTTGTGAGAGTTTTTATCATGACTGGGTGTTGGCTTTTGTTAAATACTTTTTCTGATTCAGTTTATATGAGCAAGTAATTTCTTTTCTTCAGCCTGTTGATAGTGGTGAATTATATTGACTGATATTTAAATTTTGAACCAGTCTTGCACAACTTGAATAAATCCCACTTGATCATGGTGTGTAATTTTTTGTACATTGCTGGATTCAATATATTAAAATTTTTTTGCACATTTTTTTGGGTCTAAGTTAATGAGATATATTCTGTAGTTTTTTTAAATAGTCTGTGTGATTTTTTTTTAGAAAAAAAGTTTAGTAGCATATATATGTAACATAAAATTTACCATTATAACTGTTTTAAAGTGTACAATTGAGTAGCATTAATTACATTCACAGGGATGTGCCACCATCATCATCTATTTCCAAAACTTTTTCTTCACCCCAGAGTCTCAGTAATCATTAAGCAGTAAGTCCGACTCCCCCTCGCTCTAGTGCCTTGTAACCTCTAACCTACTTTCTGACTCACTGAATTTGCCTATTCTAGACATTTCATGTAAGTGGAATCACAATATTAGCCCTTTGATGTCTGACTTATTTCACTCAACATAATGTTTTCAAGGTCCGTACGTGTTGTAGCATGTGTCAGAACTTCATTCCTTTTTATGGCTGAATAATATTCTGCTGTATTTATACACCACATTTTATTGCTCCATTCATCTGTTGATAGACAGTTTATCGTACAGATCCTGTTGTGGGCTATGGTTCCAATAACCAGCTTAATTTTCAGAGCCCTGGTGGTGGTATTTTGGTCTGCTTGTTTTGTTTGTTTGTTTTGGCCACATTGCGTGGCATGCGGGATCTTAGTTCCCCGACCAGGGATTGGACCCACACCCCTTGCAGTGGAAGTGCAGATACTTAACCACTGGACCTTCAGGGAAGTCCTTGGTCTGCTTGTTTTGTGTGGTGCCTCTGGTGCTCCCACTGACCTTGGCTTGTGCTAGGGATGAGGGAGCACAGTAGGGTGAGCTTCAGTGTATTAGTGATTTTCTCTTGCTTGTTTAGAGTAATTGGTGGTTCTCAGCCATTCATTTTGTAACAAGTTTGCTGATCTTTTTATATAAATTAAGCACTTTAGGATAAAATAAAAATTATGGTATTTTATCATAAGCTATAACATTAATTTTGAAAAAATTTGTGACTCACCATTTTAGATGTGTGGTGTATGTCCAACACATCTGAGTCGTGTAAAACTATATTTTGAGTTTTAGTAAACAATGTGGACACAGCCTTTCTTTAGGAAGTTGGTAATACTGAGTGGTCTTGATGAAATTGGAATTTGACTTATGAATTCCTTTGCACTTTTAATGTGGGGAGAAGATAACAAAGTAGGTGTATATTACTTCTTTCAGATAAGAAAATTAATGAGGAAAGAAACAAGGTTCCAGTCATAAAGTATCTTTATGGATAGAAGGGACCCATAACAAACCTAGTCCAGAATGTTTAAAAATATTTGTTACTGAGCCTTTTGTTGAAATAAAATCCTGAACAAGTATAACTATAAAAGAGACATTAATATCATTAACAATAATTAATTCTGAGATAGTAATGCCTTTTTCTTTTTTCTTTTTTTTTTTTTTTTTTTTTTGCGGTACGCGGGCCTCTCACCGCTGTGGCCCCTCCTGTTGCGGAGCACAGGCTCCGGACGCGCAGGCTCAACGGCCATGGCTCACGGGCCCAGCCGCTCCGCGGCATGTGGGATCTTCCTGGACTGGGGCACGAACCCGTGTCCCCTGCATCGGCAGGCGGACTCTCAACCACTGCGCAACCAGGGAAGCCCAGTAATGCCATTATTTTAACCAATATTTCTTTTCTTCCATTTTCCAGACTCTGTGCTAGATGACAGGCAAACCAGAAACTATTTACAGGTTGTGATAAGAGTTAAAATAGGGCATGGATAGAGGGGACAGGGAGTGGCTTGGAGCAGTCACTAGGGGTCCCCTCTGAGGGTACTGTTGAGGCTGAGACTTGAAGGGCAACAACCATGAGAAGAGCGTTCCAGGCAGGGTGGCTCTTTAACGCAGGATTTGGGAGTCCTTTCAAGTCCTGCCTGTGTGCCCCTTTCTTCTCCTCTTGGTTTTTAAAAAAATCATGGATTTCACTAGTCCAGCCTCCTCCCCTCATGTGAGGAGACTGAAGGCCAGAAAGTAAAGACTTGATGGTGACAGCCTAGGATCCTGATGCCCAGTACACACCCCCGCGCCCCCATACACACGCCCAAATGATATGTATTCCTACTAGCTATTTACAACATTCATTGTTTTCATGAATTATTATAAAAGATGTCTGAAAACAAGCATTGTATCTAGTCATCATTTGCAGTGTTCATAAAAAAGAATCTCTACCTAAAAGAAAAAAAAAAAACCCTAATTATAGTAGAGAAAGATTTGCCCTTAAAGTGAAGACATTTCTGTCTTATAAATATCATTCTTTTAAATGACATTTAAATGTCATTTAAGTGAGATAGGGAAGTAAACTCAATTTCTGATCTTCTGTTTTGAAAGTAAGTGATAAATAACTGACACACTGAGATTTTTCCGCTGAAAATAAATGTCTTTGTTACTCTCAGACATCATGGTGATGTGGGTGAATATGAGGCGCTTAAAGTAGGTTTTACTGAGCCCAGCTTCACAGAGTAAATGCCAATTGAATCATAAAAGCCAGAACTAAAACCTCTTGTGTTTATATGTCCTCCTTTCCTCCCTTGTTATTGGGAATACATGGCTGATCTTTAAAATTAGGTTGCTTGAAGGTACTGTTGGTTGTGAGCATTAGTGTCACTTCACTTTAAAAGTAAATAGTAATGGGTTTAGAAGCATAGGTTCTGGGGTCCCATTGCTGAAATTTATGGCCCCTCTCTAGCCACTTTCTTGCTGAGTGACTTTGAGCCTAACCTCCCTGTGCCTGCTTATCTTCAAATGGAATCCATAAAGTCTATGTCATAGGATTAGTTTGAAGTTTAATAACACAGTGATTGATAATTATTAGATGGTATTCTTACTTCTGATACATCAGATTGCTGCTTTAACTGGGGAACATTGAGACAGTTTGGGATTCCTTTAGAGTGTAAAATAAGGGACAAATATTCTTGGGAGAGGAAGTAGCTGTCAGTTGTGGTCTCAGATCTAGAGATATGGAGATGTGTGAACTTGACCTGCTTTGGTTACTTTTTGTAGTGTATAGCTTAATAACTGTTAACACATTAAATGATGAAGTACATATTTCTGTTTTTCTAGGCATATAACTTGAAGTTACTATGTTTGATCATTTAAAGCAAAATACTCTAATTTGTTTTATGCCAGCATTGAATCCTATTCATTTCTGCATATTTTAAGGAAAGCTGTTGATGTATAACACAGTATTTCCCTTTCAGAACTTTATAAAATAACTGCCGCTCTTAATTTTTTTCAACTAAGGTAATTCATGTTTTTGTTTTTTTTTAAAGCTCCTAATTAAAAATACAATACACCCAAATTATATTACTGCTTTTCTTTCTTTAGTAAAGTTCTCATCAGTTAGATAAAGGTCTGATCTAGCTTGATGATGGGAACTTATGTGAGGGTCATTATATCATAACTCTATTAGCAGGCACCAAATATAGCACATTTCTGTTACTTTTTTTGGTCTGTTTTCTCTGCTAACTAGATGGAAAGCGTCTAACTGGGAGCTAGACTTTTTGTACATTGTGAGCATCTGACTATTTAGTTAATTCTTGTTCATTGTGTTCTTACATCAGTAAATCTGTATTCAACAGGAGTATAACAAAAAGGTTTTCTGGATCATCTAAAATAAGGGTGGGAGAGGGGATGAGAAATGGGATGGGTGAGCTGGGCAGAGCCTTTTACATTCACAGTCCTTTTTTCTTAATGGTTTATCACTTTATTTGGAGACATTTTTGTGTACTCCACATGTACTCTATGTCAGTAATTCCGTTGGAGCCATTAGCTCTGATCTCACTTTTGAAATGCAGCTACAAGCTAAGACTAGAGGTAACCAGAAAGAGTTCGTTTGTATCAATGTGTGCCAATACCAGTACTTATACCTGAGCAGAAAGGTGGGATTTCATTCACGCACTCAGTGTTACTGAATGTTCTGTATATACGAAGAACTGGTGGGGAGTGAGTAGGGTAGAGCAAGTTGGAGCTGTGGTTGAAGAGAGAAACACAAGAAATGGAGGACAGGGCTTTCCCAAAATAAAATCAGGGTGTGATTAAGAGACTAAGAGGAAATCGATGCTCAGCAGGCAGGAAAGACACCATCCTAGTAGGTGAAGTGATCTAATTAGCTGGCATCTCATCTGCTGCGTGACTTTCAGCTTTGGTCATACTGAAAGAGCCTGGTACATGGGATTAGACAGTAGGCTTCTTCGTGGACTCTACCCAAAGACCAACCCAAAGGAGCCAGTGAGGGTCACGTTAAGCCAAGTGAAGCACCATTGTTTCATGGGTTTTAAAAAATAAGATTTTCATTTTAGAACAGTTTCAGATTTATATAAAAATTCTAAATATAGTACAGAGTTCCCATATACCCCCCTCCCAGTTTGCCCAATTATTAACATCTCACATTAATATGGTATTTTTTTGCAATTAATGAACCAGTATTAGTATATTATTATTAAGTACAATCATATTTTATTCAGGTTTCCTTAGTTTTTACCTGATTTCCTTTTTCTTTTTTAGAATCCCATTCAGAACAGCATATTACATTTAGTAGTCATGTCTCCTTAGGCGCCTCTGGTCTGTGACAGTTTCTCAAACTTTTCTGGTTCTTGATGACCTTGACAGTTTTCAGGAGTGTACTGGTCAGGTGTCTTGTAGAATGTCCCTCAGCTGGGATTTGTCTGATATTTTTCTCATGATGAGTCTTGGGGAGGAAGACCACAGAGATAAAGTGCCATTTTTGTTATGACATATCAAAACAAAAGTGCCATTTTTGTCATGACATTTGTTATGGCATATCAAGGACATGACATGTCCACATGACTCTTCCCTGTGGATATTGACCTTGATCATATGACTGAGGTAACGTTTGTCAGGTTTCTCCATTGTAAAGTTACTCCTTTTTTCCTCTTTCCCATACTGTTTTCTCTAGGAGTCACTATATGCATCCCATGCTTAAGGAATGGGGAGTTATGTTCCACCTTCTAAGTAGAAGAGTTTCTATATAAATTGTTTAGAATTCTTCTGCCTGGAGGTTTTGTCTCTTCTCCCCCGTTGTTTATTTATTCATTCATTTATTTATACCAGTATGGACTCACAGACATTTATTTTATACTTTGGGCTTTAATTACTGCTTGACTTATTGCTCAAGTTGTTCCAGCTTTGGCCATTTGGGAACACTTACTGTTAAGTATTACATCTGTTTGACATATTCCCATCAATGCACGCCTTTTTTTTTTTTTTTTTTTTTAAGCACTTTCTGGCACAAGTTGCTCCCATTTCATCTTGTGTATTTCCTGCCCCAGTTCTAGATTCAGCCATTTCTGCAAGGAGCCCCAGTTCCTTTTATTGGGGAATGGTAGTAGAACCCAAGATCTAGGTGCTAGATGTGCTTTTGCTACTGGGTTGTAATACATGTGTGTATACTAACCTGTGTATATGCCCATCTGTAAATATTTCTACATGCAACCATCTGTATCTGTATTAAGCTCAACATGAATTTGTACTGATGTTGCCAACTCTAAGCCATTACCGCATAGATTGTTCTAGCCTCCTTCCCTTGCTTTTGTGTAAACTCTTATTCCGACAGTGAGAAATCTCTCACCATCCACCATCCATATATTTAATTGTTCAATTCCAGTGTACATGTGTAGCAGCGTCAGGATGGTTAACCCAAACCGCTGTGGAAAATAACTTTATTAACTAGAGATAGTGCTTATGTACAGTTTCTGTTGCCTTTAGTCTTACAGATTCCACTCATTTCCAAATTACTTAGGTCAGCACCTTTCCCCACTCCACTCTGCTTCAGGGAGATGGTTTCACACCTTTGCTATGTAGTTAAATTGTTTTGTCATATTCTGTAGTCCATCTTGGGATTCCTGATCTCCTAAATGATTTTTTTAAATTGCATACAGTAGGTTCACACTTTGTGCTGTGAAGTTCTGTTTTTGACAAATGCATAGTGTAAATTGCATCTACCATTACAGTATCATACAGAAGAGTTTCACTGCTTTGAAAAATTCCTTATGCTTTCCTTATTCCACCCTTCCTTTCTCTCTCCAAACCCCTAGCAAGCACTGATCTTTTTACCATCTCTGCAGTATTGCCTTTTCCAGAATGGCATATACTTGAAATCACAGAGCATGTAGCCCTTTCTTTTACTTTTTATCGCTAATATTCCACTGTATGGTTAGTCCACATTTGTCTCTTTATTCAGCTATTGAAGGACATCTTGATTGTGTCCAGTTTTTTTTTTTTTTTTTTTTTTTTGCGATATGTGGGCCTCTCACTGTCGTGGCCTTTCCCGTTGCCGGACGCGCAAGCTCAGCGGCCATGGCTCACAGGCCCAGCCGCTACGCGGCATGTGGGATCCTCCCAGACCGGGGCACGAACCCGTATCCCCTGCATCGGCAGGCGGACTCTCAACCACTGCGCCACCAGGGAGGCCCCTGTGTCCAGTTTTTGATGATTATGAAAAAAAAGCTGCTCTAAGGAGATGCTTGCAGATTTTTGTGTGGACATAAATTTCCAAATCAGTTGGGTAAATATTTAGGAGCACAATTGCTGGATTGTATGGTAAACGTACGTTAGCTTTTTAAATACCCTGTCTTTGCACTGTACTCAGTTTCTTGGAATGGAATAATCTCCTTTTGCCATTCTCCTTGCCCACTCCCCCACCAAGTCCGTTTTGACCACTGATCCCAGGTCCTGTCATCACTACAAATGAGCAAATGATATAGAACTTCAGCTTACCATTTTGGGGGGAAATAAAATCCTCTAGTGATATTTCCTATGTGTTTATGTTATTTTCAGTTAATCTATCAGTGAAAATAATCAGCTGCATCTAGTTGAATTTTACTGTTTTGTGCTTTCTGGCAGTATAGCAGGAGTAAATATTTTGTGAGTGGCTTACATAGCCTGTAGGTTGTTAAAAATACTCTCTAATTGGGTTGTATTGTTTTGGTTTCATAGTTACTAAAATGCTGAAGAACTAGTCAGATTTTTCTCTTCAACCATCACCGTCAAGCAGTATATTTTCAGAATATTAAGTTGTAGTAATTAACTTTAAAAGATTTTATTTAAATGAAATTTATGTTCCCGTTAAGTGACAATACGTTCTGTTTCCTTCACAGCATTTATTCAGTCGGAGGGCATAATAGAAGTACTACGTTTTGATGACGGAGGGCTTCTACAGGTAATTTTATTCTAAGCTTGAAGAATTCTCTCCGTGTCAAGCCTTGAATAACATCTGATTATTGTTTTTCTTTTAAAACGTAACTGGTTCATATGAAATATATTTTATGAGCTTCATATGCAGACAGGGCAGTAGAGTCATTGGTAATAATAAAGACCTCCATAGCTGTAGGGATTACCTTTTAAATAAAATATTTCTGGGGGATGTTGAGAGGTTAGGTGGGGAGAGTTAGATCAGGAGCAGTGGAATTGGTGGTAAAAGCTCTATTAGTATGGAGCCAGTGAGTGAAACGCTGAATTCGGATGTTGGACCGCAAAATATTTATCTGGAAGAGAACTTCTCCAGAGGACATAAGTTCTGCAGATTGACATCTATATCATCCTTCCACTAGCCATTCTAAGCCATGTCTTTATATATATTATACATAAAATTAGAAAGTGTAATCTGATAAAAATCCTATTCTGCCTTTCAGACGTAGCTCACGTATCACCGTGAAGCCTATTTTAGTCTTCTCAGCTAAAAAGCAGTTCTAGAATTTCAGAGCTGAAAGCGACAGTAAAAGCCATCTTAACCAACCCTGATTTTTGTGGCTGATTTTCTCCTTCCAAACTTTTTTCATATTCTATGCTTGTCTTACAGTACTCACCACCTTTGTAATAATAACGTGTTTTTAAATACCATGTTATTTGATAGCATGGCTGATAATTTTTTTATTCATGTTATATTCAGGGGAAACCAAGGTTTAGATTAAGAAAGTTGCCCACGATCCCATGACTTCGCAGTAATGGCATGGGTATTAGAATTCTGGTCTTCTCACTCCAGGTGTGGTTGTTAGTCTCTTTGTTACATGATGCTGCCTATGATGTGTTTGTTTACTTATAACTAAATACATGACTTAAATAGTTCTCCTGTAGCTTATAATAAAGGCAGGAAAGTGAAAATTAAAGTTAGATCAAGGCAATAGAGAAATAATTCTGCTAGGGACTTGGAATAAGATTTGTGTTTCCGCATAAATTTAGATTTCAGACACTAAGCCAAACAAAGTAAGCAAGGAAAAAAGTGATGGGTTGTAAGGTTCTTTTTCTCTGACAATGAAGCAAATAAATGTTTCGGGTGAAAACTTCTTCCCTGTTTCTAAATTTTTAAATAAACTTATTATTCTACTTTTACATAAGAGATGTTGAGAAACACAGCAGGCAGTGGCTGCATGGTGCTTGCAGAAAGTCTTTGCATGGCTTTTTATATGTTAAAAGTGAGTAACAACTGAAGATATGTAATGATCTCTAGTTTTGTAAAGCCACCTTGCTAGAAAATGATCTTAGTCTCTTGTTCTAGTTCTTTAATCTGTTGCAAGATGTGAACTTGGAGAACCTATAGAAATCACTGTTTTAAACATCTCCCTTTTGGTGATTTGTAGGATCTAGAGAGCAGGCAACTCTGGACTGAATTTCTAAAAAATTCTCTGAGTGTAGTTATCCTTTACTGATTGAAAAAGGATTTATTATGTCCTTCAGGAACTAGACATCTGGGTTGCAAGTTGATAATCCATTTTGAAAACTCTGAAGCCTGACATGTGTTTTTGCTGGGGGAGGCTGTCAATTCACATCTAAAGGGACTTGGGTGTGGAAGAGCTCGTCAGCTGGCATGTCACTTGCTCATCCTCTTTGGATCTGCTGAAATGCTTGGACCAGAGCTTGGGGGAGGCCTCAGAGTTCTATAGCTAAGGTAATTTTAGACTGGAGTGTTAAGGGCAGGTATTACCACTGGTTACCTCAGCCACAGTGAAATATCACTAAGCCTCCTGCAGAATGTCTAATGTTGAGATGCTATATATAGTGGATTATATATCTGCAAGTAACAGAACATAAGACCCCTCTGAATAGAAATTTATGAAAATCATTCATTTTAATATTGAAGAATGTTTCCTAGAAACAACTGTTCTGATTTTGACATAATGTCATTCTTTCTGGCGATAATTTGCCAATAAGTTCAGCTGTTTCTTAAACAGCTCCTGGTTTCTTGTGATTAGAAGAGAAGTATGTTCATGTAGCATTTCTGTGGCAGAATATATATTGGGTTTCTCCAAATTAAATTAAAGCTAAAGCAGGGAGAGAGTCAAAGCAACAGCCTTGTTTTACATTATTTAAAATTAGAATTTTGCTTGAGAGCATTCGTTCCCAGATTGTGGAATTTATGTTACAGTCATGTGGCTTGGCTCATGGTGATTTTTTTAAGTCCTAAAAATTAATTGATGATAAGTCAGTAAAAATTGTAAAAACATTAAAAATTTGCTAGAAAGTTTGGACTTGATTTCCTATTTTATTTTTAAAGAAAAGGAAAACAAGGCTCATAGAATATTCAGTTGCTAGAGCGAGAATCCAGCATCCAACCGAGCTTCCTGGTTCCAGAGCTCTTTCCACAGTTTGATGCATGTGCATTTCTTTCCAGTGCATTCCATGCGTTATCACTAGTAGTGTTAGAATATGATTGGAAATCGTAGCAATCCTCTTAGCCCATGTTTTCTTTAGTTGGTGTTTTGACCATTGTAATTCCTGCTTGGCAAGGCTACTAAGATTTGGTATATAGAACGTAGGAAGCTGAGTCAGTTCTTAAGGTGAGCAGACACTGAGGATTCTGCCTCAGGATCTTGCTGAGAACCCCAGCTGACACATATAATAAAGGGTATCTATTAAGGAGGAGGGATGTGGAAAAAACTATGGTAAACAACATACTTAACAGTGAAATGCTGAAAGTTTTATCTCTGAGATGAAGAATGGATCAAACAAAGATGCCCACTAAATACCACTTATATTCAACATCATGCTAGTTGTAGCCAATAAAGTAAGACAAGAACAACTACTGAAACTCGTGCACCTAGAGCCTGTGCTCTGCAACAAGAGAAGCCACCGCAATGAGAAGCCCGCGCATCGCAACAGAGTGGCCCCCGCTCACCACAGCTGGAGGGAGCCCGCACACAGCAACGAAGACCCGACGCAGCCATAAATAAATAACTTTTAAAAATAAATAAATTTTAAAAATAAATAAAGACAAGAAAAAGAATTAAAAACTAAAAAGATTGAAAAGGAAGAAAAAAATGTTATGCACCTCAGATTATGATAGTTTATGGGGGTCATCCAAAGCATCTACAGATAAGTTACTAGATTCAATAAGCAATTTAGCAAGTTTGCAGGATAACAGTTGATACATAAAAAACAACTGCATTTCTATGTTTATGTTGAGCCGTATGAATTATACCACTTCTATAGATCAGAAAAGGCAACAGAGTCTAGCCAGACTCACACATATATGGATACTTGATTTATGAATAAAGTGTTGCTGAAGAATATTGGGGAACAGTCAATAAAGGGTGCTAGGACAAGTGAATATCTATATGGGAGAAATAAAACTTTGACCTCACACCAATAACAAAAATAGTCTAACTATTTTGGGACTCTGGAGTCTTTTGGAGGCTTATAGCTTCAAGCGGAAGGCTTGAGGTAAATTCAAGTAAAGTATGGTCCGTCTCAGCTCTTAGCCTAGAAGCGGTTACGCACCCTCACCCCCTAGCCCTGTGGCAAGCAGCTGTGCACGTTCATCAGACAGCTTGCACACAGCTTGCAGAAGCCTGTGGGCAAAAAAGAATTCTGTCCTCCAGATATTGGGGATCCATGCCCTGATTGCTGCTTTTGATCGCAGAGGTTTAGACAGAGAGGCAGGCGGCCGTTATTGTTGCAACTCCCCCATTGTTAAAAGTTCCTCACCCTGAAGTGAACCAGAAGCTTTAAAGGGCTGACAACCTTCAAAAGCCACTGCATATATGGGGGAAATTAGAAAATCACTTTGAATGTTCAGGGAAAGGCCCAGGTTCATAAAACACCTGAGAAGACCTTAAGTTTACACCTCAGGCTTATCTTTGGCACAGACATAGCCTACATCTTAAAGCCAAAAACAATGAACAGAAGCAAACAGATAGCAAACTCTGGAAAAGGAGGAGACTGACACCCAGAGCTACTACATTATTAAATTCGAATATCCAGTTTTAAGCCAAAAATCGCAGTGTACAAAAAGAAACAAAGTATGGCTCATTCAAATGAAAAAATTAATCAACAGAAACTATCTCTGAAAAAGACCTGATGGCAGATCTACTATACAAATTTGAAGTAGATCTACTTTAAAACAGTCATCTTAAGGATGCTCAGAGAACTAAAGGAAGATGTGAAGAAAATCAAGAAAACAATGTGTGAATAAAATGGAAATATCAATAAAAAGATAGAAAACCTAAAAAGAAAACCAAAAGAGGGTGACATCATCAAGATGGCAGAGTAGGCAGCCCTAGCTCTCATTCTTGTACAGAAACACATAAAAGTAAATATTGGGGGCTTCCCTGGTGGCGCAGTGGTTGAGAGTCCGCCTGCCGATGCAGGGGACACGGGTTTGTGCCCGGGTCCGGGAAGATCCCACATGCCATGGAGTGGCTGGGCCCGTGAGCCATGGCCACTGAGCCTGCACGTCCGGAGCCTGTGCTCCGCAACGGGAGAGGCCACAACAGTGAGAGGCCCGCGTACCACAAAAAAAAAAAAAAAAAAAAAAAAAAAAGTAAATGTTGGTACCAAAATACTTTGAAGAGAAATTCAGAATCCATCAAAGAAGCAGAAGTACCCCTAGAAGGGCACAAACTGAGAGCAGTCATATTTTGCTGATAAGAGGAGTACTGACTTTTCTTTAATCTTTCATCTTTTTGTTCCTCAGAATCGAGAATTTCCACTGTCTTATCTTCAAGTTTGATGATTCTTTTGCCTGCTCAAATCTGCCTTTGAATCGTTCTAATGAATTTTCATTTCAGTTTTTGTACAATATTTCAGTTTTTCAAGATGAAGAACTTCTAGAGATTTAGTGTACAACATGACTGTAGGTATAATACTGTATTGTATACTTGAAATTTGCTAAGATAGTAGTTAATTGCTCTCACCAAAAAAAAGAGTATATGAGGTGATCATTTCACAATGTATATGTATATCAAAACATCACATTGTACACCTTAAATATAGACAAATTTTATTTTCCAACTATACCTCAGTGAAGCTGGGGAAAAAAGAAATTAAAAAGGAAATTGAGCTGAAAATACAATAACTGAAGTGAGAAATTCTCGATGCTGAGGAACAGAAAGATTAAAGAAAAGTCAGTAGAGCCTAAGACCATCAAGTGAACCAACATATGCATTGTGGGGGTCCTGAAAGGTAAAAAGAGAAAGAGACAGAGAGAATACTTGAAGAAATAATGCCTGAAAATATCACAAATTAATGAAAGACATGAATATAAGCATCCAAGAAGCTCAGTGAACTCCAAGTAAGATGAACTCAGAGACTCATACTGGGACATGTTAAATCAGACCTTAAAAAGGCAAAGAAAATCTTGAAAGCAACAAGAGCAACGGGACTCATCACATAAAAAGGATCCTCGATAAGTTATTAAGAGATTTCTCATCACAGACTTTGGAGACCAGAAGGCAGTGGACCCATATATTCAAAGTATTAGAAGGAAAAAACTATCAACCAAGAATCCTATAACTGGCAAAACTGTTCTTCAAAAGTGAGGGAGAAATTAAGACATTCCCAGATAAACAAAAGCTGAGGAAGCTCATTAGCATTAGACCTGCCTTGCAAGAAATGCTGAAGGGAGTCCTGCAGGTAAAAATGAGAGAACACTAGACAACAACGTAAAGCCATATGAAGAAATAAAGATCACAGTAAAAGTAAATACATGGGCACTTTAAAAGTTGATATTATTGTAACAATGGTTTGAAACTCCGCTTTTTGTTTTCTACAAGATTTGAGACTAATACATTAAAAAAAAATAGCCTAAAAGCAAGGATTATTGTCACTTTGGTTTGTAACTCCACATTTTGTTTTCTATATAATTTAAAGACTAATGTACTTAAAAGAATTATTAGTTTGTCTTTGGATACAAAAAGAAGAAATTCTGTGACATTAACAACCAAAAGAAGTAGGGATGGAGCTGTAAAGAAGTACCCATTGAGTGTGATTGAGTTAAATCTGATAAAAATTCAAATTAGGGTGTTATAACTTTAGGATGTTAGATTAATCCCCATGGTAACCACAAAGAAAATAATATAGGAAATACACAAAATGAATTTAAACATTTCACTACCAAAAAAATCAACTAAACCAAAAGATGACAGGACTACAGGAAATGAGGGAATAAAACAGTATAAGGCATATAGAAAACAAATAGCAAAATGACAGAATTAAGTATACTGTTGAAGCTGAGCTGGTAGGAATTCAAACAAGTTTGTTGTAGATTTAAGATACAAATTATAATCTCCAGGGTAACCACTAAGAAAATAATGTAAAATCTACATAAAAGGAAATGAGTGGCCAACTTCAGCTTGTGTAAGCTAAAAGAAGTCAGTTTAAGGCATATACAGTCTTATCAAGGGTATGTCAGGAATTCCCTGGCGGTTCAGTGGTTAGGGCTCCACACTTTCATTCCTGAGGGCATGGGTTCAATCCTTGGTTGAGGAACTAAGATCCCGCAAGCCACAAAGCCAAAAAAAAAAAAAAAAAAAAAAAAGGAGTATGTCAGGAATTCCCTGGCGGTTCAGTGGTTAGGGCTCCACACTTTCATTCCTGAGGGCATGGGTTCAATCCTTGGTTGAGGAACTAAGATCCCGCAAGCCACAAAGCCAAAAAAAAAAAAAAAAAGAAAAAAGGATATGTCATAATAAGTGTGTAATAATTACAGATAAGAGCACAGGATTTGAATTCTGACATATACTGTTTGATCCTGGACTGGTAAATATAATTTGAGTGTCTCCAGTGTATTAAGAACTGCAAGGACCACTAGAGATAGAGACAGTTGTGGCAGTTATGCACTTTGAATTATAATGTGAGGCGATGTTATTACAAATGAAAATTAAATTATTGATATGTCTTTATAAAATTCAGGTTACAGTAGGGTTTTCAGTCTTGGCAATATTTATATTTTGGACCAGGTAATTCCTTGCTGGGAGATGAGGAAAGAAGACTGTTTTATGTGTTGTAGGGTGTTTAGCAGCATCCCTGGCCTCTACCCTCTAGATGCCAGTAGCCCTTTCAGTTGCAACCATCAAAAATGTCTCTAGACATGGCCAAATGCCCCGGAGGACAAAATTGCCCCCACTTGGAACCACTAGGTTATAGGGATAAACTTATATATTATTTTTGTGATAAGAGAATTTAATACTGTTTGAGAATATACCACATACTTATTTTTGCAGAGTCTTTTCCATTTGAGTGGAAGAATAGTTCATTTTCCTCCTTTATATCCCTTTGGGGTGCTCTCTGAGAGAGACTGTGCTCAGACTGGTCTGGAATGTGGAGCCTAGCAGTGAGCTAGGCTGAGACTGGAGCCCTTAAATGCAACAGAAGAATGGAGTCTGAATTGTGGGTGGGAATTGTGCTTATCTTTGTAGATGCACAGTGAAAAGATCATTTGCACTATGACGAGCGTTACCAACTTTAAGTATCTGTGATTCAGTGAAGTTTACTTTGAAATATTGTAGGTATGTCTTACATTTGATAGAAGATACAGAAATACATGGCACAGGCATTTTCTAGGGCCCTGAGTACTCCTGACAGACCCTTATCTCTGAGCATAAAGTTCAAAGGTTTCCACTAATCAGATGGTGAAATAGGAAATCTCAGTCTCTTCTAGGGATTGCTTCATAGTTTGGTGAGCTGACCATCTTTTTTCATATGATTACTGGCCATTTATTTTTCTTTAAGTGATTTGCCTCCTGTTCTTTGCTTATATTTCAATCACAGTATTCTTTTCCCCAGTTTCTTTCTTTTTCTTTCTTTTTGCTGTTCAGTTATAAAATACTTACGTAAGTAGCAGATCTTTTCATTGTTACTAATGTAACCCTTTTTTTGCTTGATTTTTCTCTTTTCTGGGGGGTGGGGTGGGAGGAGGCGTTTACCTTGTTTATTTTTGCTCATTCTTCGGCTTTCAACATTTTTGAATCATTTTGTGTTAGGTATTTACAGTCTATAGTTGGGCTTTGTTTTTTCAACATGATCCTTTTGTCTTTGTTAATAGACGAGTTTATCTCTAAATGAGGTAATCATGCTATATATGTGTTTAATCTATTCCATCTAATTGTTATGCTTTCCTTTTTGTTTTCTCTCAGTGTCGGGGCTTAAGTTTCAGATACGTATTTAAGATATGTTTAAACCTTCATTTCTCAAATTACTTCAGAAACAAAATAGTGTCTATTGTGATCTTCCGTTTTCTCTCAATATTTAGCGTTGTGCTGAGATTTTTATTCTTATTATAGTTAAATGACTTTTCTATTTTGTGGCTTATACTTCAAAAACAACATTTACTTTCTGCTTTTCTGACCTTATTTCCACAGTTCCTTTACTGTATCTGCTTATCTTTCACAAGACAGCTTCCTCATTTGCAATTCTTCGTGAGTAATCATCTTGGCCAGATTGTCTTCATGAAGATATTTTTTTCCCCTCCAGAAAGTGTACATGGGTGCTACACTTCCTGAGTCTCCTTTCTGTCAGCTCCAGATGGGGACCACAGTTTGGCATGTCCTAGAATTCTTAGGTTGTACTTTTTATTGAAGTAAAAGTGACACACAGTAAACTGTGCATGTTTAAAGTGTATGATTTGAAAAGTTCAACATATTATACACCTGTGAAAGCATTACTGCAATCAAGATAATAAATATATGTATCCATGGCCCCCAAAAGTTTACTTGTGACCCTTGGTAATCCCTCTACCCTCACTCTCCATCTCTAGGCAGCCACTGATTTGCTTTCTGACACCATCAGTTTATACTTTAAATCATTTTATAAAAAAGGAATCCTATAGAATGTACTTTTTGGGAATTTGACTCAGCATGATTATTTGAAGAGTTATCAATGTTGTTGCATGTAGTTTATTTCTTTTTCCCCATTCAAATGTTACTTTCTGTTCTTTTAAAAATATTTTTTCTAAAATAATAAAGAAATATTTCATACAGAAAAAGAAAGGTTCCTAGTCTTTGAGTTTACTCTCTTTTTATTGCTGAGGAGTATTCTACTGTTCTATCCCATACCACAATTCAGTGTCACTTCATCTGTTGATGGAAATTTCGGTTGTTCCAGTACTGACCTATTACAAATAAAGCTGCCATAAACATTCATGTATAAGTCTTTGTATGGACTTATGCTTTTGTTTCCCTTGGGCAAATATCTCAGAGTGGTCATATGGTGGGTGTTTTAAGTTTAACTTGTAAGAAATTGCCAAGCTTCTTCTAAAATGGTGATTCTGTTTTACATTCCCACCAGCAGTGTATGAAAGTTCCAGTTACTGCACATCCTTGCCAACCCTTAGTATGGTCAGTCTTTTCCATTTTGGACAGTATTGTAGGTTGTAGTGTATCGTTGAAGTTTAAATTTGCTTTCCCTTGATAACTGGTGCTGAGCATCTTCTCATGTTCTTAACTGACGTTTGTAGAATTGCTCAGTTTTTAAAATTGGGTGGTTTTCTTATTATTCAGATTCATAAGTTCTTCATATGTTCAAGATACAAGTCCTTCATCAAATAGGTGATTTGCAAATATTTTCTCTCAGTATGTGGTTTGCTTTTTCATTTTCATAGCAATGTCTTTTGGTGAGTGTATTTTTAAAAATTTGATGAAGTCCAATCCATCAGTTTTTTCTATTACGACTGGTGTTTTTTTTTGTCCTATTCATGAAATCTTTGTCTGTTTTGAGTGTTGCAGATATCTTTTTTTTTGTCGAAGCTTTATAATTTTAGTTTTTATGCTTAGAACTATGATTTATTTAAAATTAATTTGAGTGCATGGTGTGATACAAGGGTAGGGGTTCATTTTTCCCCAAGCTTTGTTGTTGTTCCCACACCATTTGTTGAAAAGATACATGTTTCTCTACTGAATTACATTGATGCCTTTGTTGAAAATCAAGTTGACTATAAACGTGTGAGTTCGTTTCTGAGTTTTCTCCAGTTCTGTTGATCTGTTTTGTCTGTCTTTATACTGGTACCACACTGTCTTGATTGCTATAGCTTTTTTTTCTATTGTAGTAAAATATGCATAACATAAAATTACAATTTTAACCATTTTTAAGTGTACATTTCAGTGGCATTAAGTACATTCGCATTTTTTTCTGCATCACCACCATCTAGCTCCAGACCTTTTATTTTCATCCCAAACCGAAACTGTGTGCCCATTAAACAACAATTCCCCATTCCCCCTACTGCAGCCCCTGGCAACCAGCATTCTACTGTCTGTCTCTATGAATTTGTCTACTCTAAGTACCTCATGTGAATGGAATCATATAGTTTTTGTCCTTTTGTGACTGGCTTGTTTCATTTAGTTTTCAAGGTTCATCCATGTTGCAGCATATGTCAGAATTTCCTTCCTTTTCAAGGCTGAATAATATTCTTTTGTATGTGTACACCACATTTTGTTTCTTCATTTATTCATCAGTAGGCGCTTGCGTAGCTTCCATGCTTTGCAGTTGTGAATAATGCTGCTGTGAACATGGATATCTAAATAACTGTTGAGCCCCTGCTCTCTGCATTCAGTTCTTTGGGGTATAAACCTGGAAGTGTGATTGCTGGATCTTCTAATCCATATCCTACACTACAGCCAAAATAATGTCTTTAACACTTAAATCATCTAGACCATGTCTGTGTCTCTGTTTCTCTCCTACAACTTCAGTCCCCTTGTACTGCATTTAGAGTACAGCACAATCCAGACTTCTTAGCATGGCTTCTTACCAGGGCACAACATAATAGGGCGCTGCCTCACCTCCAACCTCATTTCTGCTTCTCTCCCACTTCTCTCTAAACTCCAGCCAAATAGACCTGCCATCTGTTTCTTGAGCATCCAGGCTCTTTCCTGTACTAGGACCTTTGCACGTGCTGTTTTCTCCACCACCACAAAATCCGACCTCCAAACACAGCTCTTCTTTATCCTTTAGGTTTCAGTATAAATGTTATCTCTTCAGACAGGGCTTCCCTCATGACATATTTAAGCATGTCACCTATTTATTCTCTTTCATAACATCTTTCCAGTTTTTCCAAAGTCCTTTATTCAGTGTACAAAGACACATTTATTTAGTTTTAAAATAACTGACTCCCCCTACCCCTACCCCACCCCATACCTCAAGCTCCATGGTGGCAAGAACCATAATAGACCAGCACCTGCACACAGTTGGGAAGGAGTGAACAGTGAGAGACACGTGTAGCCTCACAAAGTAATTGGAAAGAGGACTCTTCTCATAGGATGTATTGGTTTGGCAAGCTTCTAAAAATCAATCCTATTACTTTGCATTACTTCCATATGTGTTTAAAATTTAATCCAAATTATTCTCTCATTTGAATTATATGGTGTGACAAATCATTTCATATGATTTAGGGATCAGGTTTAACCTGAAAGTAAGTATAAGGTCAGAGTTGAAACTGTAATAAAATATGTTGGATATTCTGTATGTCTGTAGTATAAAGATTTGGTTTCCCTGTTTTCACCATTGTTTTCTTCCTTCACAGACTGAGACAACACTTGGACTCAGTTCATACCAACAGAAAAGGTAAGGCAGTAATAGGTATATATATATTTTTTAATATATAAAATTTTATGTATTTAGTAAGATACTGACATACTTTTAGGTCTTTCTGGGGGATTCCCGCTCTCCGTTTTCCCCATACTTTTTTTGGTGAGGAGGGAAAACAAATAGTAAATCACATTATATCATGCATTTCAAGTATTGTGTATGGAAGACTAAGTTTAAATCTGAATTTGCATGTCGTGCATTGTGTAGCATTCCTTCCGCATCACATGCAAAGGGGTTTACTTGTAGCTGAAACTCCCCTTGCTTTGGAAGAGTTTCGGCTTTATAGCTCCCAGTGACCTCTCCCGAGGTCCTCCCCGCTTTTTATGGGCTGAGCAGTGCTGCCCTCAGTTGTCATCAAGGGTCTACCTGCAGGCCCCTGGCAGAGGAAGTTACCGTATAAGGAGAGATGATTCTAATTACAGGAGACCCTAACTGGTTGTCTTGTTGACCCCCCTTGTTTGACACATGAGGACTCTGAGATTCTTAAAACCAAGGGATGTGCTAACAAGGTTGGACTGGCAGGGTTTCAGGTAGAATTCATTATCTTCTGATCACCAGCCCCGTGTTGCATTCCCTTTGATATTCTTATATCAAATATGGAATCCTTCAGTGTTCGCTGTATTTTCTCTCTTTAGCCAGAAGAGCAATATAGAGTTAGTTAAGAATTAGAGGGGAAATGCTTTGAAAGAGGCATAGGGGAGGCAGTGGAGGCACAGGAAGGAAAGTAGTCGTGATAGAGCTTACATGGTAGGGAAGAGAGGTGAGAGTCTGCACAGTCTGCTCTGTGCTGGGGCTGTGGGTACACTCCCTTCCTTGAGACGTCTTGAAGGACAGTAGAGACACAGCTTCTGATGAGGTTATAAAGCATATGTGTTGATGAAATGACAAAGGCAATCTGCTTTCTGAAAGAAGGCAGCTCACTTGAAGAGTATATTATAATCCAATGATAGAAGCCTCAGGGCTTAGTTGTAGGAGATCAGGTACCTGAGACACATGGGTGTGCCTCACATGGTGTCTCACTTTCATCATCAAGACAGTCCACAAGGCCTAAGGCATGGCTGAGGTGAAGTTAGCCTCTGACTGCAGCTCCTGGTCTCCACTACTGGCTGCCTCTACCAGCTTCTCCTTGGGGGCACCCCCGTTGCTGCTGAGCATTAGAGATTGCTGAGATGGATACTTTGTGGCTTTTGAACTCCTGTAGTCATTTCTGCGCCAGTTTCTGACTTCTTGTACTCCCCAGTTGTATAGTCCATTTGCTGCCCTGTGACTTTTCTAGTAAAAGCCAAGAGATTCAGCCCCATCCTTTCTTGTATTGCCTATACATGATCTCCTGAGTGAAAACTCTGATTCTGTAAGTGAAACTTAACCTGCTCCAGGGAAATTTATATCATGAAAAGCTTAGTTACAAAATGATTCTGTAGCTAATGGTGGTGAAGCTAGTCTCTGGCTACCATTTGCTCCGTCTCCACCACAACGGTTACTATCTGCTTCAGCCCCAAGGGCTTCCAGGACATTCTGCAAAGAGAAGAGCTGCTGCTTTCACGACCTCAGGATCATGGGAAGTAAAACTATGAAAGAATTTTCCAAGATACTCTTTTTTATATTTCTCTCCTACCTTCTGGTTCACCCTTTCTAATTCGTTTTAATACAGTTATCAATTACATGATAATATTTTGTTTAAAAAGATGCCAGCTACATAATATAATGGTGGTTAATGTGGACATAGTGTTCCATCAGTGTTTATTTTAGTTGAACACCAAAATGTTACAATGAGTACCAGTAATGATTTAATATTTGGGGACGTGAGGCCACCTTTTATGAATGTCTTTTCTAGGGTTGTGGAGCCCTATGGTGGGAGATTAGGAATTAAAGAGACCTCTGAGTTCTGTGTTCACCAGATGTGTAGCCTGGAGAAAAACTAATTAACTGCTCTGAGCATGACTTTCATTTGCATACTGGGGAAGATCATTTCTCGGCCTGATGTATCTTATATGTGATATAAGGTTATGCGTTATATAAGGTTGCTGTAAGGACCAAATGAGAAACTTATTTGGGTAACAGTAGTTTGCAAACATTAAAATGTTACATAAGTTGTGGGTGTTTGTTAATTTATTTGTTCAGTCATTCAGCAAATATTTACTGGAATCTTTACATACACCAGGCATTGTTCTAAGAATTAGTGATTCAGTCATTGTGTTTGTGTTCTATTGCTGTGTGATAAATTACCTCCAAACCTAGAAGCTTAAAACAACAGACATTTATTATTTTTCTGTTTCTGTGAGTGAGAAATTTGGGAACAGCTCTGCTAAGTAGTTGTGGCTCAGGGTCTCTCGTGAGATTTCAGCCAAGACATCAACCGAAGCTGCAGTCATCTGAAGGCCTGGTCCCGGTGGGTCCTCTCCAAGATGGCTCACTCACATACCATTAGCAGAAGGCCTCAGTTCCTTACTGGCTGTTGGCAGGAGACCTTAGTTCTTTGCCATGTGGAACTCTCCGTAAGGCTGCTTGAATGTTCCCGAGTCACAGCAGCTGGAGACCCTAGAGCAGGAGATCCAAGAGAGAGCACAAGGAGGAAGCCACAGTGTCTTTTGTAATTGGGTCACACAGTCACTTCTGCCATAGTTTATTCATAGGAAGCTACCCCCAAGGAGAGCAGAATTAAGCCCCCACCTCTTGAAGAGAGGCAGATCAGAGAATTTGTGAACACATTTTAAAACTACCACAGTGCTGTCTGGGCCAGATTGTCAAGACTCCTGCCCTGGTAAAACCTGTATGCTAATGGGGAAAACAGACAATAGGCCACGAAATAAATGAACAAAATATCAGCTAGAGAAAGGTCTGGGATAGACAAGACTCCATTGCTTCTTTAGATTTGACCATAACGAAGGCCTCTCTGAAATGATGTTTCAGCTTACCTGGTGAAAGTCTTAGGGCGGAGCATTTCAGACAGAGGAACAGCTAGTGCAAAGGTTTGATATTGGGAGCAGTGTTGTTGTTATTATATTATGTTGTTATAAGAGCTGGAAATGTTGCTGTATACAGTTAGGTAAGAAGGATACATGTGTATATCTCTGTGTGTATGTGTATACACAGTGTCCACAAGAAGAACCAGAGTCTTCTGATCTTTAAGTGCCCTGGTATCTCTAGGATATAAACCAAAAATACTGGGCTACGGAGTACTTTTCACATTAAGGTGGTTGAGGTTCTTTAGTTGACTGTATAGTTTGCTTTTTATTAAGTACAACCATTTTGGTTGCCTGCAGTTAACCATAAGAATCTAGAAGATTATAGTTAGAGCCAGAGCTTGCTAATACCTTAATAGCAGATAAAGTCTGCTCACAATTACAGTTTGTCTAATATCTGTTATAAATTTTGTGAAAAAGTTAAAAGGAACGTTCTTAAGTTGTTTTTTAAGATTCCATTTGGGTTTATACTTAGATTAATTTTCTAGCTCTGGAGCTTTTTAGCCACACATGAAGTGACATATATGCAAAAAACAGTACTACTTTGCATAAATCTTGAAGACTGTAGTAATTTTGATGGTAGACTTAAACCCAACCATATCAAATATTGTAATAACTGGGAATGGTTTCAAGACCAGTTGTCAGACTATATTAAGGGAAGATCTAAGCATATATTGTCTACAAGAAATGTACTATATTTTTCAATTTAATTTTTTTATCATTGGTTTTGAAATAACTTTAGAGGATAGATGCAAAAGGGGTACAAAGAATTCCCATATGTATCCCATGTACATCTTGACCTAGATTGATTCCCCATTTAGCATTTTACCACATCTGCTTGATCATTCATAATCTCCCTCCCCACCTCTTCTTTCCTCCTTCTCTCTCTCTTCCCTATCTTTCTCTATATAGGTATATATGTATATGTAATTATTTTTCTGAATTTTTTGAGAATCAGTTGTAGACATGATGGTCTTTTATTTTACCCCTAAAAACTTCAGTGTATAATTCTTATAAATACAGACATTATTTTACAAGTCACAGTAAAATCAGGAAATTAATACCTACATATACTACTTCATCTACAGACCTTATTTTAATTTTGTCAGTTGGTCCATTAATGACTTTCACTTTAACAAGTAAAGAAATTCTTGGTCCAAGCTTCTACTTCTCACCCTCACATTTTATTTATTTATTTATTTATTTTTACATTTTATTTTATTTTTTAGCTGCGCCGTGGAGCACGTGGGGTCTTAGTTCCCCAACCAGGGATCAAACCCATGCTTCCTGCATTGGGAGCACAGAGTCTTAACCACTGAACACCAGGGAAGTCCTTCCCCTCACATTTTAATTCATTGTGTTAAAATTTACACATTTTTTTTTATCGTCCATTCAATAGCAAATTATTGTAATTTATTTTTAATATGTTTGTTTTTTAACTTTTAAACTAGAGTGGTAAGTGAATTATGTACCATCATCACAGTATTAGAGAATCTGAGTTTGACTGTATATTTACCATTACCAGTGAGTTTTACACATACATTCATATGTTTTTTGATGTCAGTTAGCATCCTTTTATTTCTGCTTGAAGAACACCCTTTAGTATTTCTTGTAAGACGGAAGTGGCTATGATGAACCCCCTCAACTTTCGTTTGTTCAGTGAAGTCTTTCTCTCTCCTTGATTTCTGAATGACAGCTTTGCTGGGTATAGTATTGTTGTTTGACAGTTATTTTCTTTCAGTAGTTTGAATGTCATCCCACTCTCTCTTTGCCTACAAAATTTCTGTTGAGCAATCCACCTGTACGGTACCTCCTTCTTATCTACGGGGCATACATTCCAAACACTACACTATTACTGATAGTACCAAACACTATATATACTCTGTTTTTTCCTATGCTGACAGTGGGTCACATATACAGCAAGGGTACAGTAGACAAAGGGATGATTCATGTCTCGGGCAGGACAGCACGAAGTTTCATCATGCTACTCAGAAGGGCGTGCCGTTTAAAACTTACGTATTTTTTATTTCAGGAATTTTTCATTTAATATTTTCAGACCATGGTTGACTGCATGTAACTGAAACTACAGAAAGTGAAACCACAGATGAGGGGGGACTAATGTAGTCTTATGGGGTGGGGAGTGGGGTGTTCCTTGTATGTGATGTGTCACTTTTGCTGCTTTCAGAACTCTCTCTTTGTCTTTGACTTTTGACAGTTTAATCATAATGTATCTCATTGTAGGCCTTTTCCAGTTCAACCTCTGTGGGGTGCTTTGGGCCTCATAACTCTAGATGTCCATTTATCTGCCCGCAACACTGGGGGAGCTAGAAGTCCACCGTGGGCTCTCTCTTTCCCACCTGAGAAACCGTAGGTGCTAGGGGGCCCTCTCAGTGCAGCACTGTACCGGCCTGGTAGAGAGGTGACATGGCCAGCGTACAGCCGTTTCTCTTACCTTATTCCTCATACAGTTTTTTTCCTTCTTCTTCTTGTTTCCTGCTCTCTGTGGTCCAAGGATGTTCTTGAGCCTCACCCCTGTGCTTCGGGATTTTCACAGTGGTGCCTCATCTATGGGTAGTTGTTGGCTGGTCTTCTTGTGAGGGGGACTGAAGTCAAGAATGACCTATGTCACCATCTTGATGATGTCACTCCCCAAAAGACATCACTGATAATAGGAAAAGGAGGGACAGGGAGAAAGTATTCATAGTACATACATTTGACAAAGGACATGTATCTAGAATCTATAAAGAACTCTTAAACTCAAAATTAAGACAGACATCCCAGTAAAAATACTTTGAACAGACACTTTGCAAAAGAAGATATCTGATTGGGCAGTAAACAAGTGAAAAGATGGTCAACATCATTAGTCCTTAGGGAAATGAAAATTTAAGCTAAAATGTATTTATTGAAAAATATTGATGTAGGGGTAATCTGTATCTTTTCTCTTAAGTCACTGTATAGCTGTCTCTAAGAAAACTCATACTGGGGACCATTTTAAACTGTTGGTGACTTTTTAAAAAGTTTTCCTTGTTAAAGTGCTTTTATCCCCCTCTTATTTCTGCTTGCAACGCTTATTGTGGATCAAGCTACAAAAGAGTAGTTCCCAACTGTGAGAGTGTACATAATAGTGCCGGTTTCTGGGCTCCATACTAGATAGATGTAAGGAATCAGAATCGAGAGGCGCGGGGCCCTGGAATCTGCGTTTCTACAAGCATCCTAGATGATTAAATTTAGGTAGACCACAAATCATTCGTTATGAAATATTGGGCCGAAGAGAACCTTTTGATTAGGTAGTAATTGCCCCTAGGAAAATATTTTAAATCTCACAGTTTAAACAAATTCCCAAAGCTCCAAGAATGTCTTGTATGCTTCCTCTGGGAAGGTCGTGTGTGCTTCATTTCGACGTAACGTTCACCAGGCAACACAGATTTCATGTATCTCTCCAGTTGTTCCCTCGCTTGAAGTCAGAATAGCCCTTATTCATCTCCTTCTCCCCAAATAGACAGTTAATGTTTTAGTGAAAATAAAATATTGTATTGAAAGTTTCAGAAAAAATACAATCACTGCCGAAAGCATAAAATCATGTTATTACTTTTATAATGTCTAAGATTCTGTTTCTTTGAAATTGACAAAGGGCACCATTTTTCTTACTGCTTCTTCCCCAGTTTATTTTTCAACATTATGGACTTGTAGACATTTGCTTTCTGTTAATAAAGCGCTAAAGAGTGTCATGGCCATTCTAAATAAACAGCAGCCATTTCAATCAGCTGTAGGTATGTGATAGCTATGTTACTGAATTTTTGGTTTTGTTAAAATAAGATTATACCTATGACAATTTGTGTTGTACCCACTCAAATATTAAATTGGTCCTTAGATATAGATCTGCTGTTGTTTTGAAAATATGCATTTATTTATGAGGGAATTATCTGTTATGTATTGTCCCCTCTATCTCATATTCTGTGAGCATCCTGTAAATGTCACGATAACAGTTGCTGGACACCCACTTCTTTGGAACATTTTATGGGAGGTCTTAGCCCACATAAGGCATGAAAAAGGAAAACAAGGTCTAAGGATTTAAAAGGAAGAAACAGAATTGTTGTTACTTGCAGGTGATCTGTCTACAGAGACAATCCAAGATAGTGATCAGTTTAGCAACACATATAATGGCAGGGGAAAATCTAAGAGAATCTATAGACAGACTGTTAGAATTAACTCACCAAAATGCCTGGGTTTAAAAGGTCAGTACCCCCAAATCAGTAACTTTTTAATATAAAGCAATAACCATGTATATCTGTCTGCCTACTTGACATCTCCATCTAGATAAGACATCTCAAGTTTAAATGTCTAAAACAATACTCTTGAATCCCTACCCAACTACCCTTCCCCACTTCCAACCCACTCTTCCATGTCATGACTACGTATCTAGTTTCTCGGGCCAAAATCTTGGAGTTAAGTCATCTTGATGCCTCTCTTCTTTCTCGTACACTCCAAAATCAATCCATCAGCGTGATGTCTCTAAGCTTCCAAAAATATTCAGAAAAGAGCCACTTCTCACCACCCTCCCTTGCAGTCCTCCTGGGCCACAGTGGCTGTCCCCTTCTCTCTGGGCAACTGCAGGGCCTTCCTGCTTCACTCTTGGGCTCATGCAGTCTCTTCTTCATACAGCAGCCAGATTTGACCTTTTAAATGTGTTAGATCATGTTACTTCCTTGCTCAAAACACTGTAGACGCTTATTGTTACACTTAGGATAAAATCCAGACTTCTGCAAGGAAACCTGGCCTCTGTACCGCTCTGATCTCAGCTCCGGTCTTCTCCCCCTCCTTCCTGCACTCTGGCCACTTCAGCCTCCTGGTTCCTCATCATGCCAAGGACATTCCTGCTCAGAGAGACCTTCTATGTTCCTGCTGTGTTTGATTTGTCTTTATATGTTGGACGTCATCACATGATGTGTTCTACTTTTGTTTTCCCCATTGGCATGTTAGTGCCATGAGAACAGGCTCTTTGTTCTCATGGGCCCAGCCACTAGACAGCCCCTGACATTCAGTATATTTGTGTTGAGTGAATGGGGTGTGCACTGCACTTTTTTCCCTTGCCTGGCCACTTTAAACATTTGCACTTGAAATTTGGGGATTAGGCTCTCAGTTCTGTGAGAGAAAAAAAACTGTATCTTAATCTCCTTTGTATCTCTAGCATCTAACACAGTCATTGTTTATATATGTGTGAATTACTGACTTAGACACATTTACTTTATGCATTACACTTTTTTTTTCTTGATTGGATGGAGATTTTATGTAAGTTTGAGTTTCACACTGTTAAAACTGATGAACTCATCAGTATCTATTGTTTTAAAGGAGCTGAAGAGTATCCTCGTTATAGTATGTCTAAGAAGGGCAGAGATCAAGAGGGAGTAGATTCTGTACCTCTGGCTACATGTGGCAGCTGCCTTGTGAGGAATTGTGCCTTCATTGTCCCAGTGTCTTTAGTTTTGTGCTTTAGTAAAGTATAGTCTTACATTTGGTCTTTTCCTTCTCGTGTTTGTCATCTTTAATGTTCAACATATGTAGAAGGATTGTCAAGCAGCACAGAGTAATACTCTTAATCGGTAAGGCTAAAAACACTTTTTTTAAAAAAATTAGATTTTCTTTTTTTTTTTTAATTAATTAATTTTTGGCTGTGTTGGGTCTTCAATTCTGTGCGAGGGCTTCTCTAGTTGTGGCGAGCAGGGGCCACTCTTCATTGCGGTGCGCGGGCCTCTCACTATCGCGGCCTCTCTTGTTGCGGAGCACAGGCTCCAGACGTGCAGGCTCAGTAGTTGTGGCTCACGGGCCCAGTCACTCCGCGGCATGTGGGATCTTCCCAGACCAGGGCTCAAACCCGTGTCCCCTGCATTGGCAGGCAGACTCTCAACCACTGTGCCACCAGGGAAGCCCTAAAAACACTTTTAAACCTTATTTTTTTAAGCTCAATTATTCCACTGCTCAGACTATTTAATCTTTATTGAATTGAGTTAAATCTAGGTCTTCCACATTTTCTGTATTTCCTTGTCTATTTCTATTGTATTTCCTGAATGAAATTACTATATCATGTGAAGCTTGTGCTCTTTTGAATTGCAGAGGTGATGGAAATAAAGTAGTCTCACAAAATGGGTTTTGCTCTTACATCATTTCTTAAAATACAACAGAAAGATAATCTACTGTTTAGAAACTTTAGTGTCTGAATGACTTTCTCCCCCTCTCAGTATGTAAACAGATGATTTTAGGTATGTGGACCTCCTCTCCAAGGTTATTTATACTTTGCATCAATGTTAGGTCGTGGTGATGTCTAGGAGGTTTGCTTATTCAGGAATCTGTTTTAGTGAGAAGTTCTAGTCTCAAGGGAAATAGTTAGAAGTGATACTCAAATATTTAGGCCAAGACATCATAGATCAGTATGTTCCAAACTCTCAGATTAAAAAGATATTTCAGTTCTTGGAAATTTCTGTCCCCCTACTGACTTTTGTTTAGTTCTTTGACACTCTGGTTACAATGGGATCATGAGTTTTTGTCTCTATAAATTGCCTTCCAAGTACAAGTAATTATTTATTGTTCATTGTACATGTATTAAAAATCCAAATGAGACAGTTCCGTGGCAGTCCAGTGGTTAGGACTTGGTGCTTTCACTGTGGTGCCCCAGGTTAAATCCCTGGTTGAGGAAATGAGATCCATTAAGCCACGTGGTGTGGCAAAAAAAAAAAAAAATCCAAATGAACATATTAAGGTATATTGTTATCAATTATATCAACCAAATAAATTTCAGCAGTCTATTTGAGCAGTTTCTGTTTTTGCATACCTTTGAATAGGAAAAACACTCCTTTTTTCCCCCCATTTTTTAAAACAAATGTTTGTTGATTTCCTCTAATAAAAAAGTAACGCATATTTCTAATATAAGACTCCACTTTGCTTAAAGAAACTTTATCATGACAAAACTCAAGCGTCTGACTTTGGTTTGGGGAAACACATATGTTGAAGAATTGCTTCTTAGGCTGTTTTCCTTTTACTTACAGTATATCTCTGTACCGGGGTAATTGCAGACCTATACGATTTGAGCCACCAATGCTGGATTTCCATGAACAGTAAGTTTAAAATTTTCAAGCCACAGCAATATTATATATATTTTATGCATGCATTTGTCTTGCCTTTTGCCTGTGTTATCTTATATGAGAAAGTTACATGTTTTAGTCATCAGGAAAGTAATGTTGAATACAGTTTGAAAATGGGAAGTAAGTATCTGTTATGAATCTAACATATAATATTAAATTTTGAAGTTTGAAAAATATCCACATTTTGGAGTCTCTGGTTCAGAGGATCTTACCTTCAGAAGCAGCATTAAACTTAGGGTTACCTTTCTGATTAGCACTTCATTTCCATTTTTATTATTTTACATTTTTCCTTGTGGATGTAGAAGAATATATTAATCTGTTTGATGTATATGCTTTTAAAGTACAAACTTTTATACATCATCAAATAAATAATATTATCACCAACCCAGGAGGCCAAACAAAAGCAGATCCTACAGGAAGACAAGGTCCAACCCACAGAGTACTTCCTCAAACCATAGTTCTGCTTACCTTCTGCCTCTGGGTCTCAGGTTTTGCACATCTCAGATACACTGAAGGGGAAGACAAGTCTTCACCCATATTTGGTTCCAACCCAATTTAGCAAGTAGGTAAAGAGAACATCGTAAATGATATAACTACTAGAGTAATGCCACTCTGGTAAGTTAGCAGAAGAAAAGAAGTTTAAAAAAAATTTTTTTTGCTTGTCCTTTTTTTTAAATAATTTTATTGGAGTAAAGTTGATTTAAAATGTTGTGTTAGTTTCTGCTGTACAGCAAAGTGAATCAGTTATGCATATACATATATCCACTCTTTTTTAGACTCTTTTCCCGTATAGGTCTTTACAAAATATTGAGTAGAGTTCCCTGTGCTATACAGTAGGTCCTTATTAGTTATCTCTTTTATATATAGTAGTGTATATCTGTCAGTCCCAATCTTCCAGTGTATCCCTCCCACTCCTTTACCCCCCACCCCGGTGACCATAAGTTTGTTTTCTACATCTGTGACTCTGTTTCTGTTTTATGAATAAGTTCATTTGTACCATTTTTTTAGATCCCACATATAAGCAATATCATATGATATTTGTCTTTGTCTTTGACTTCACTCAGTATGACAATCTCTAGATCCATCCATGTTGCTGCAAATGGCATTATTTCATTCTTTTTTATGACTGAGTAATATTCCATCTTATATATGTACCACATCTTCTTTATCCATACTTCTGTCGATGGATATTTAGGTTGCTTCCATGTCCTGGCTATTGTAAATAGTGCTGCAGTGAACATTACAGTGCATGTATCTTTTCAAATTATGGTTTTCTCTGGATATATGCCCAGGAGTGGGATTGCTGGATCATATGTTAGCTCTATTTTTAATTTTTTAAGGAACGTCCATAGTGGCTGTACCAATTTACATTCCCACCAACAGTGTAGGAGGGTTTCCTTTTCTCCACACCCTCTCCAGCATTTATTAGAAGAAAAGAATTTAAAAGAGAAGTTGGTAGGGGGAGCTGTATGCAGGTCTATTCTGATTCAATAAATGAAAACTGTAATTTTTTTAATGTTGTCAAAGTTGTAGTTAACCGTTTTCTACTAGTGAAGACATTAAGTAATTTCTGTTTAAATATTTCAGGGTATTTGGAAGTGTATTAATCTTTTGATTTGAAACCAGGTACCTGAAACTGTTCTTCTGCACTGAGATGTTAATGTCAAGTTTTCATTTAGTTTTTATGTGTACCACAGTAGGCAGCCTTGCATTCTTTAACATTCTTTAATTAATTCTGTAATAATTTCTTTACAATCTCAAACCTAGAATAATCAAATATATCAGTTATACTTGTACAAAACCATGTAGAGTAGTCAGCATAAGAAGAGCTATCTGATAACAGCTCCATCTTTTCAGGTGTTTACAGAGATCATGGATTTTGGGGGTGGGGCTGCAGAGAGAAGTTTGTGTGCTTCCTTTTGTACCTATAGATGGAATCAGTATTTGCAAGTAGTCGTTATATAAATAGTAAAATTGACTTGTGGGTGTTAGGTTTAAAGACCATAATGTTCAGATAGGAAATACATCACTATTGTTTCTGTCCTATAAAAAAGGTTTAGATATGATGTTGAGATGGCAAAAGCATAGAGTTCTTAATCCAGTCACAGTAATATATCACCCATAGTCTCCTTCTGTCAAATGCCAAGATATTTAATGAAACATGGCATGCATTTTGATCTTTAGCAAGAAGGTTCATTATTTTTAAAATAATGAGTTCTCTCTCTCTGATGAACTCCAATCTAGGACTATGGCATGGGCCATGTTTATGATGACACCATGAGCCTGGGGACAGAGGAGATCAGGGTACAGTAGCAAAACTTTAAGTCTAACATAGTGAGTATTCTTACTTTGAAAAGCTTAGCAGTAACCATTTTAGAGAGATTGTTTCAAAAGTTATATCCGGGCTTCCCTGCTGGCGCAGTGGTTGAGAGTCCGCCTGCCGATGCAGGGGACACGGGTTCGTGCCCCGGTCTGGGAAGATCCCACATGCCGCGGAGCGGCTGGGCCCGTGAGCCATGGCCGCTGAGCCTGCGCATCCGGAGCCTGTGCTCCGCAACGGGAGAGGCCACAACAGTGA
>NW_006798273.1:118187-121389 GCF_000442215.2 Lipotes vexillifer
AAAAAAAAAAAAAAAAAAAAAAGTTATATCCAACGTTTTTCACTTCATTTTTTTTTTAAGGGAGTTTTGAAATTTTCATGCATCCCCTGAGATAAAGAAATTTTCAGGTGTGCAAAATAACTGAATCAAAATTGGTAATTCTGGGCTTCCCTGGTGGCGCAGTGATTGAGAGTCCGCCTGCCGATGCAGGGGACACGGGTTCGTGCCCCGGTCTGGGAGGATCCCACATGCCGCGGAGCGGCTGGGCCCGTGAGCCATGGCCGCTGAGCCCGCGCGTCCGGAGCCTGTGCTCCGCACCGGGAGAGGCCACAGCAGTGAGAGGCCCGCGTACCGCAAAAAAAAAAAAAAAAAAAAAAAAAAAAATTGGTAATTCCTCTTCCAAATTATCTGTCCCTCCATGCTTTACATAATGAATGCCCCACCCCTAAATAGGAGAAATTGAGATAAGGGCAAGCAAAATTCTGGACTGGTAGTTTTAACCTTTTTTGGATCATGGTTTTCTTTAAGAACAGATGAAAGCTATCAGAACCTCTTCCTTCATTTCCCCAAATGCACACACACACACAGAGTTGCACATACAAATAACATTTTGCACATAGGTTCAAGGGTTTTATAGCCATCCCCATCAAAGTCCATATCTGGATCCTTAAGCGCTAGTAAAGAATTCCTGTTCTAGGCCACAGATTATTAAATCACCACTACAGAATTTACTGGGGTTTTGCCCAATATGCTAGCAGTACATGTTCACTGTGGTAAACTTAGAAAATGCTTATCAAGAGAAAGAAGTAAAAATTTACCAGTAATCCAACCACCCAGAAACATAAACATTGAACTTCTATCCTTCAAGTCCTTTTTCTGTGTATCTGTATTTATTTATTGAGTCACAAAAATATAACAGTATTTTCTGACCATAAACTGTTTTATAACCTGCTTTCTTTTTTAAAAAATAAATTTATTTATTTATTATTGGCTGCATTGGGTCTTCGTTGCTGCACACGGGCTTTCTCTAGTTGTGGTGAGCGGGGGCTACTCTTCATTGTGGTGCGTGGGCTTCCCATTGCAGTGGCTTCTCTTGTTGCGGAGCACAGGCTCTAGGCACTCAGGCTTCAGTAGTTGTGGCACATGGGCTCAGTAGTTGTGGCTTGCGGGCTCTAGAGCACAAGCTCAGTAGTTGTGGCTCACGGGCTCTACAGAACAGGCTAAGTAGTTGTGGCACATGGGCTTAGTTGCTCCGAGACATGTGGGATCCTCCCAGACCAGGGATTGAACCCATGTCCCCTGCATTGGCAGGTAGATTCTTCTTTTTTTAACATCTTTATTGGCGTATAATTGCTTTACAATGTTGTGTTAGTTTCTGCTATATAACAAAGTGAATCAGCTATATGTATACTTATATCCCCATATCCCCTCCCTTTTGCCTCTCCCTCCCACCCTCCCCATCCCGCCCCTCTAGGTGGTCACAAAGCACTGAGCTGATCTCCCTGTGCTATGCAGCTGCTTCCCACTAGCTATCTATTTTACATTTGGTAGTGTATATATGTCCATGCCACTCTCTCACTTTGTCCCAGCTTACCCTTCCCCCTCCCCGTGTCCTCAGGTCCATTCTCTACGTTTGTGTCTTTATTCCTGGCAGGTAGATTCTTAACCGCGCACCACCAGGGAAGTCCCTAACCTGCTTTCTAAATATATATACCGTGCATTTTTTTATTCCATAGAATCTTCTGTTACATTATTTTGTGGTATCAAAGAACAGCAAATTGTATGGATATATTTTAAAAATTCATTTATTGTTTTAAACTCTTTGTTCTTATAATCAGTGCTGAAACTAATGCTTTAAGCACAACCATTACTAGTTCCTCAGGAGAGTCCAAAAAAATGGAATTAGGAGGTGAAAGGATATGCAGAATGTAAAACATTTTTAGTTAATATTTAGGCTAGAGAGTAATTAGGTGTCATGTACAAGGAGCACTGATAGGAATCAATGAATTAATCTACGACTGGAGAGGACGATGTGCTGAAGATGTGCGAACAGACAGATGCCCTCCAGTACAGACGAGGGTTGGGTTATACGATGAAGAAAATTGTTTGAAGCAGAGTGTGAGCTCTTGGTTACAGCACAGAAAAGGGATAGCGGAGTTAGACAGGACTGTTCCCCAAAGCAGCAAATTTACATGCTGCTGCAAAAGAGCGGAAACAAAAGGAAAAACAATTTACCCTTAATTTAAACTTTTCTGTGTCCAGCCTGAGAGCACTGAACAGAGTTTGTTTTTCTCTCGTAAAGGTAGAAGTGGATCTATAGAAGTAGGAGTTGGGAGCAGATGTGAATACATGTATCAGGGTTCAGTCAGAGGAGCAGATCCAGTCAGATTTGTGTGGGGTGTGTGTGCGTGTGTGTGTGTCCGTGTACATTTATGTGTAGAGTTTTTATAAGGAATTGGTTTATATAACTGTGGGAGCTGGTTAAGCAAGCCCAAAAGTGTACAGGGGCGGGCACTCGGGAAGGGAAAATTGCGAGCAGGCTGGAGCCTTAAGGGCAGGACCTGAATATTGATGTCCACGGGCAGGCACTTGGGGAGGATCCCAAGGAAGCAAGGCAATCTCACATCCAGCTGTTGTTGGGAGTCTCTTAGCTCAGATGACGGCCAAACTCTCTTTGAAAGCTCCAGGCATGTTATACATACTTTAAGAGGCTCCTCTCCAAAAAGAATTTTTCATGGAAGGTTTCATGCAGTCAAACAGAAAAATAGAACAGATAGTGAATATATTCTTAAACTAAATTCAATAATTAAAATTTTTGCCATATTCATATTTTTGTTCATTTTTTTAATCATTTGTAGCAGACATAATGACATTTCATGCCTACATTCTGCATAAGTACAGTACCATTATTGGTATTGTAAGATAATTAACAGTAATTACAGAGTGCCATAATCCCTCTGTTTTGGTCAGTGCTGTCGTTTGGTTCTAAGTGATAGAAATCTAACTGAAAGGAGTTGAGCAAAAATAAGGATATACTAGAAGGAATTCCAAGGACTGTAATATACTTGCAGAAAGTTCAGAGTTGCAGTGGGACCTGGGAACGACAGGATGCACGTTATCCAGCACCACTAGGCCTTTCTTCCCCACCCCCCCATCTCTTATCTCTGCCCCACTTGCTGTTGGCTTCTTCTCTCCCACTGCCCATATCTTTTCCCTAACATGA
>NW_006798273.1:121409-148474 GCF_000442215.2 Lipotes vexillifer
CCCTACAATGATGAGAGCAGATCTACTGACTGTTCTTCAGACCCGCATTCTCTGGCCTCCCTCCCTCGGGGAATAATAGCTTCTTTTACTTTAGTTGGAAAAATCTCAGAGTAGTACAGTCATCACCCTGGCTTAGGTGAGGTGGCTACCCCATCACTCAGATTAGGACGGTGTTTGGTAGCGGACGTGTCTTCCAGGGGGTTTCTCTGTAATCATCAGGGTTTCACCCAGAGAAAGAAAAGTCGTGTAGTGGGCAGGAACTCCAGTTGAAGCCCGTTACAACCTCCCTGGCCCGTTGAACTCCTGATGACCTTCAGTCCTCTGTAAAGCACACCTTCCCCAGCCTGCCTAGCAGAGGTAGAAACTGCCTTCCCCCTGCTTCCATGGTGTGGCATTCACTCCACAGAGCTGGGATGGATCCACACCCAAAATTTGATTTAGGTGTCAAGACTGACTCACACACCAAGAAGGGCTGAAAAGATTTATTATCCTCACATAATGAAGCTTTCTGGGGAGAGCAGGGAGGGCTCCCAAGGTCTGAAAAATGGCTTGAGAGAGCAGAGAAAGGAAACTGGCTTGGCTCTTATGCTTAGGGGGTGAGGCTGGGCAGGCTTGCATGGTTTGAACTTCTTAGTAGATCGGAGAGAGAGTGTGCAGGCTTCCCTGTGGGCTTGCCCAGATGTGGGGCATAAGGTGAAGGGACATTGTGGGGCTTGAAAACTGTCAGCAGTGAGACATCAAAACTGGAATTGGGTTCTTCATCACACCTGACATCCTCTGCTAACTTCTGTCAGTGCTGGTTATTGCTCTAATTGTTTCTTTTGACGTCTGCTTCCCTCCTAGACCCGACTATCAAGAGAAATAGGCGCTATTTATCTTTACGTATCTGGCACGCACTTCACACTTAACACATGCCGTACATTGTCTTTAAGTCCAGCAAGATTACCTGCTGATTTCTTCTGCTACAGTAAAATTCGTTTTGCATTTTCAAGTGTTTTTGCAGCACTTCATTAAAGGTTTGCTATACCTTTTCTTCTTGATCCAGCAGTGTACTGATTTAATTAATGCCCAGGCTGTACATGTTTCATTAGCTTCATATGTCTAGCAGTAATTTTAGGACTTGAGGCGTAGCCTTCACAGAACACTTCATAATATTTTTTTCCAGAAATTGTAAGTAGTCAGAAATCATTGCTCCCTGTACCTTGACTTATGCACTGAAGTCTTGCCTTATGTTTTCTGTGAACTACTCCTACTGCTTGTGGTCATTTTTGCTAAACCTGAAGCCATTCTTAATTTTAAAACACCCTTTGCAGTAACTGAAGAACTTTTGAGTCGGATGAAATTCATCACTCCAGGTTGCACCCAGTTGCCAACCAGGGTCTCCAAGACGGTTTCCTGTCCTTTAGCAAGGATGCAGCTCTAGTTCCGTGGCTGCTTTCTAAACCGCCGTGGCCTGACTCCTCTCACTACCCTGGCCGTCCCTACCGCCCTCTAGAATGTCTTTGACGTTTGATCAAATTAACTTTCTTGAAAAATAGGCTTTCTTTGTTTACATCCATTTTGTTTAAATTTATTCTTTGATTCTACTTTTTTGCCCCTTCCCGAATCTCCCTTCCTCTCCCTCTGCCCTTCTTTTCTTTCCCCCCTTCCCCCCTCTCTCTCTGTAGCAGTCAGCCTGGAGCAATCTTGGGCCTGACCACCACCTTCCCCCCACCCCCTGCTTTACTCACCCCCCGCAGTTATTTATGCCAGTGCTGTTAAATATTTTTTCTGTTTCCATAACAACTCCTTTTTTCAAACATTCATTGCAGATTTAAAAGATTCTTTGGGTGGGAACTTGTTTTACTGAGTTCTTTGGTTTATATAATTATTAAGTCCAGAAAATCTTGATTTCAAATCTAAGTTTAAAACAGAGACTTAATGGCTTTTGAAAGGGTGGAAATTGAATAAACTTGCTGAAAATGGAGGTGTTTTTTGTCAGGTTCAGTTGATGAGAAGCATTTCTCCCTAATCACTTTTTGGTATTCCGAGAAAATCAAGTAGGCCCTCTTTTCTAGAGGGATGTTTGGTGCTTTTTAGCCTTCCAGTTTATAACTGTTCAACCATCACTCCAGCTCAGACCTCAGTCTAAAATGTGTTTGAGACGATGGTCAGATTTTGTGGTAATCGAGTGGTCAAAGTAGTGCATATTGATTTGGCCCAAATTCCTGCCAAAAGTTGTGTTTAATAGACTGCTGTGTCACTGTCATTCACAAAGTTTGCCTGAGGGCCGCTACTCAGCCATTTCTTCAGCTGTTTCATGGCACTGCATTGTCATCTTTCTGTGGCTAGAAAAATTGCCATTGACCACAAAATTGCAGCTTACTTTCCAAGCTAGTCTCCAATTCATGAGTGCTTCTTCCAAATTCTTTTGAGCCTCAGACTCTTGTAAAATATGGACAGTCAGTCAGAAGCTCTGCTCTTAAGAGAACAGCTGCATATCTCAGCTTGGTTTATCTATAAATAATTCAGACTAACCCCCTTGGCCCTCCTCCTGTCTTTGGAGCAGCTGATAATGGAAACAAACTGGACCAGCACACTAGCAGGCATTTGAAAATCTTTGTCTTATTTTAAAATCTTACCTGTCTAGCCAAGCAGTCACACATGATGCTTATGACAGGCAGGATTCTAAGATGGCCCCCCGATTCCTGGCCCCTAAGGTGCACATTCACCTTCTCCCAATTGTATTCAATCAAACACTCATCTAGATGTTGCTGTAGAATTTTCAGAGAGTTTTGAAAATGTAATTAAGGTCCCAAATCAGTTGACCTTCAAGATAGGGAGGTAATCTGGGCACCTGACCTAATCACACGAGCCCTCTACATCTGGCTGTGGCAATCAGAGACAGAAATGTGGGATTTGAAGCATGAGAGGTATTTGATGCAAGGGAGTTTCTTTGTGTTGGTTTTGGAAAGGGCAGGGGCCATATGGCAAGAGGCTGAGAGCAACCGAAACGTTGCCAGCAGCCCGCATGAGCTTAGAAGGGGACTTTGAGCCATGATGTGTGAGACCCTGAGCAGATACACCAGTCATGCTGTGCCTGTACAGAACTGAGAGATGATAAATGGGCATTGCTTTAACCCTCTCGGTTTGTGGTACTTTGTTAGGCAGCATAGAAAACTGATGCACTGCTTATTTATTCACAAGTAAATTTGTATTAGTACTTGAGCATAGTTTTCCATGGTTCAGTGTGACTTCTCTCCTCAGTCTTCCACTTTGTCAAGGGAACTGAGAGGGAGAGGCAGGGGAAGCTGTTTGTATGAGGTCTGTAAGCTGGTCCATCCAAGGAGACCTCCCTCTGCTTCCATGGTCTGAACCACCTGGAACTGCAGGAAGCCTGCTCTGTGTGTGCATGAGTGGCTGGAATAGCCTGCTGACGCCTTCCCTCAGTTCTTGTTACTCCAGACTTCTCTCGGCAATGTAAGTAGATGACCCTTCTCCAAGGGTTCCTTTCTGGAGGGTATGGCTTAGGGCCTTTCCTCTTTGATCCCTAGAAGAAAGGGTAAGGCCAGCCTCACCGGTGTTGCAAACCAAGCTTTCTGATCCACCCCTGCTTCCAGGCTCCTAGAACCTCCAGGCTTGTTTCCTTACCCCAGAGCTCTCTCCTGTGGCAGAGGCCATCTTCAGTCCTGTCTTCTTCAAGGATCGCCCAGAGTACCTGTCTGTGTTATACCCTGTCTTCTTTATCTAAACTGAGATTGATTGCCCTGAGGTCAATGGAGGAAAAACATTAAGAACAAATTCATAGGGAGGAGAGACACTGGTTGCCAGGTAGCCTATGGGACACTTGAGTTGTAAAACAGCCTGTTTGCTGGAAAAAGCACATAATTGGCGAACTTACAGGGTGGAAGGAGGACATTTTTATTCCTGTGTACCTGTTACTCTACTTACACGTATATGAAGCTTGAGGAAGAAGGGTTTTATCTTCCATATTGTCTTTGTAAAGCTTCTTCCTGCAGCATCACGGCCGTAGTTTGAAGTCCCAGCTGGATCTGTACCTACTTCCCTAATTATTTTATGGTCCTGTGACCCTACCTGAGATCGATGAGCCTGTTGGTTAAGAGGTCTAGCTCCTGAGAAAGCCTCTACCTGAGCAAGAGGAAGTCCACGCATTGGGGGCTCCTGAGGGCACTCAGCTTTCTGCCTCCTAACCCTAAGTGCGCTGTTGCAGACCTGCCTCTGGATGCCCCTCTGTCCCTTCCTCAGGGCCCAAGCCTTGGTTCACCTTTGGGTTTTTTCTTCATGGCTGAACTGTAAGCCACAGAAAGATTTTGAGTCTCGTGATGGCTGGGCTGTAAGCCACGGAGCAGTTTTGGACCAGGTTTTTGCTTCCCTGCAAAGCAGGAAACTCGTCTGTGGGATCCTGCCTCCCAAGGGCAGTCTGTGGGTACAGCCTCTTAGTGACCACTAATGCCGCAGAATCACCTGCTCTCTGCTGAGAGACTTTAAGGGAGTTCATCTTCTCTACAGCCTTCCCGCTTCTGGCAAGAGCTGGTGGCATCTGCAGTGATGAGCTCTCAGAAGGGGAATATGTCTTGGTTTAAGCCTTAGAGGCACCAGAAGACATTGAACCTCAGCGACAACAAAACTTCATGTCAGCATTATAAAGGAATTCTCAGATGGTGTGTAAAATAAAAAGCAGCACAGCCCATTTTCAAAACCTTAAAAATGTGTTAAATGTTTACGAAAGACAGTGAAGAGTTCTTATTTATATAGTTTGTGGACCTTATGCATATAAGGTGACTTTTTTGGGTAGTATGGAAAGAAGGTATTGTTATCCCATTCTAGAAAAGACAGTGTTTAAAACAACTCAAGAGTCAACTGTAGATGAAGCTGCAGAAGAAATGAATAAAGTGGTGCTGAGTTAACATTTGATTTTGATTTAGGTGATACAGAATATGAGAATCAAGTGAAATAATGTGACTGTGCTAAAAGTCAGGCTGAGTGTGTGTAATTCTGCCCAACTTTAGACTTTGAGGGTTTTACCCTCAAAAGAAGAAGCCCTAATAAGGAAGTTAGACAAACCTCTAAGGAAACTGACTAAAACTTCTGCTTGGACAATAAAATGAGTTTGAGTTTATTTATCATAATGTTTAATTATAACACTTCCACCCTAAGTTCTCTAATATTCTATTTAGATAAAATTTGTTAAAGTACTTTTCAAATTGAATTATTGAGGGATCATATCACAGCATATGGGGCTTACTGTCTGACCAAACAGGATTCAGCATTGATGGCTATATAAGAAGCACCTATAAAGATAAGGTAGCATTGTTAACAGTGGTGGCTCAATTGTAGGTCCTCGGCAAATACCTTTTGATTCATTGACCTCAAGTAAACAACTCACATAGCAAAGCCATCTTGACTGATGTGGTCACTCTAAAGCAAAAGGAAAAATAAAAGACTCTGAATGCTTTATTTCACTTTTATATGATGACGCTTAACAATTATAGGGCAGTGTTACTTTCCAGAGTATCTTCATTGCTTTACCACATTATTTTCACCTTTTATCTTTTTTATGAAATATAGTATACAGACAGAAATGAATAAGACATATGTATAGTTTTGTATCTGCCCCCCAGTTAGAAATTATTCTTACGTAATTTTAATGTATGTAATTATATTTTAACATATAAATAATATTGTGATATAGCTCATTCTGGTTTTTTTTCCAACTTTGAGATATAACTGATAAATAACGTTGTAAGTTTAAGGTATATAGCACGTTCATTTGACTTTCACTGCAGAATGATTACCACAATGGCATTAGCTAACACCTGCATCACACCACATAATTACCTTTTCCTTTTTGTGGTGAGAACATTTAAGATCTTAGCAACTTTCAAGCGTGTAGTACAGTATTGTTAACTGTAATCACTATGCTGTGCATTAGATCACCAGAACTTATCCATCCTCTAACTGGAAATGTGCACTCCTGGATCGACACCTCTCCTTTACCCCCACCCCCTAGTCCCTGGTAAATACCATTCTAGTCTTTGTTTCTATGAGTTTGGCTGTTTCAGATTCCACATATAAGTGATATCACACAGATTTGTCTTCCTCTGACTTACTTCACTTAGCATAATGCCCTGAAGTCCATCCGTGTTGTTACAAATGGCAGGGTTTCCTCTTTCTCATGGCTGAATAATGTTCCATCGTGTATGTATACACCACAGCTTCCTTATGCATTCATCCATCGATGGACACTGAAGTTGTTTCCATATCTTGACCATTGTGAACAATGCTGCGGTAACCCTGAGAGTGCCATGTATCTCTTCGATGCCCTGTTTTCATTTCCTTCAGATATGGGAAGAAGAGGGGGTTGCTGGATCATAAGATAGTTCTGTTTTTAATTTTTTGAGGAACTTCCATACTGTTTTCCATAGTGGCTGCATCGCTCATTCTATTTCTTACCTTTCTAAAGGTCTGCTTTTGTTAGATTATTTCTCTGCTCTCTTATTTCTAACCACAGGAGTAAAATAGTGAGTACTTACTCTACCGTTAACTCCCCCTTTGATGGCTACACATATTGCCTCACCACCACAGACAGCCCTGCAGTGAAATCCCCTTCCAGGGTCACTTACGGACCGTCATGAGAATTTCTTTGGAACTCTAAGCGCAGAGTGGAATGCATAGGTTACAGAGTGTGAGTACATTCACGTACCTATGTATGGCCTGATTGCTCTTGTGAATGAATGGCTCTTCCTCTCTGTACTCCTCCGAGCAGTCCACTAGCATTCCTGTATTGCCATGTCCCCTGTATTCGCACTTAACATTAGCCAGCTTTCTAATTTTGCTAGTTAATAGGGATAACATGATGCCTTGTTAATTTTGCATTTCCCTGATCACTAGTAAGTTCAAATATCCATCTCTATATGCTTATTGGCCTTTAGAGTTTCCTCTTCCTATAAATTGCCTGTTCATATCCTTTGACCATTTTTCTTTTGGGGTTCTTAGTAATTAGAAATTCCTCTTATAGTCTAAAAGTAACCTTAAAGTCTAAAAAGATATTTAGACATTGCAGATACCATTTCCCAGCTTGTCATGTGTCTGTTACATTTTCCCATCTGGTATTTTGTTGAACAGAAAGTCTTAATATTTCCCCCAACTTCTGAAAAATTTAAAAGTACAGAGAAGTAGGAAGAATAATATGGTGAACACCTACATAACCTTTATCCAGATTCACCAAGAGTTAACCTTTTCTTTCTGTCTCTTTTTCTTTCTACACACACACAAACTCCACTTTTTTTCCCGAAAGTAAATGTATACATCATATTTCACCCCTGAGTTCTTCAGTGTGTAAATCCTAAGGGACTGGTCCTATGTAGCCACAATTCCATTATCACACCCAAAGAATATAATATTGACGCAGTAACATTATCTAATATGTAGTTTACATTCAAATTTCCCTAATTGCCAAAAGCAATATAGTCTTCCATCCTCTAACCAGGTTTAAATTAAGGATGACACATTGCATTTGGTTGGTAGGTGTCTTTAATCTAGAACTGTTTCCTACCTTTTTTCTTTTTCATAAGATGGAAATTTTTGTAGTCCAGGTCAGTTGACTTATAGAATACCCTACAAACTGGATTTGCCTGATTATATCCTAATGATTAGATTTCAGGGTAAACATTTTTGTCAAGAACATTACATAGATAATGTTGTATTATGTTATATCAGGGTAATGTAATGTCCATATTTCTAATTATTGTTGATGCTGAGTTTGAGCACTCATTGGTGTACTATCTGCCAGATCCTGTAAATTGTAAAGATGGCTTTTCCTCTTTGTAATTAATAAATAATCTGTAGGGCCTCCCTGGTGGCGCAGTGGTTGGGGGTCTGCCTGCCGATGCAGGGGATGCGGGTTCGTGCCCCGGTCCGGGAGGATCCCACATGCCGCGGAGCCATGGCCGCTGAGCTTGCGCGTCCGGCAAGGGGAGGGGCCACGACAGTGGGAGGCCCGCGTATTGCAGGAAAAAAAAATTAAAAAAAATTAATAATCTGTAGGGTTGCTATCCTGTTCTCCATCAATCTTTCATCTAATAGTTGACTTCATCAGCACCCATAGACCCTTACCTGAATCAGTCATTACATCGATAGTTGCAGAATGGTGATTCCTTTTTTTCCCCTTCAAATTCTGTCAGTGTTTTTTTTTTCATTTAGGAATCAAGATTCTTCTGTAAAGAAGTATTCCCGTCTTTTCTTTGACCATCACTATAGACCAAGGGTTAGCAAACTATGGCCCTTGACACCTGTTTTTATATATAAAGTTTTACTGGAACATAACCATACCCATTCATTTACGTTTGTCTGTGGCTGCTTTTTGCACAACAGTGGCAGACTGGGTAGTTGTGACAGAGATTGCATGGTCTGTAAAGCCTAAAATATTTACCGTCTGGCCCATTACAGAAAAAGGTTGTTGATCTCTGCTATAGACTCATGGGTTTTGTTTTTTAATCACTGTGTTATAACCCTTTACTTTCACTGTTCTTTTTGCTCCAAATTTTACAGATTTTGCCACTGGGAGCCTGTTTAAGCTGATTCCTTTTTCTTTTTTTGATACGTCTTATTATCTTTGAACAATTCTTTTGCTTTCTGATACAACAAACGTTCTAGACTTCCTTATGTTTGCTTTGTCCAAGACCTGGAATTAGCCAAAACTAAAGAAGTCCTGGTCTCTTCAGTGGGAAATGACGTTTAGAAACCCAGATCTGGGCACTGAATGTGCTCATTGCCCCTATATGTCATTGCTTCTGTGCTCATGTGGACCGATCTCTGGAGGAATATATACATGTATATATACATATGCATCATGTATGTATATATTGATATGTATACATGCATAAATCACGGCCCATACTGATAAGTCCAATTCATATTTTCCCAATTCAAATCCAGCCTCACAGAGTTCTTTCTCATCTTTCCCCATTTTGTGTCAGCATCTCTCTTTTCCCCAAAGTGTTTGGTAGAAGACTTTGCCAGTCAGGTCCTTATGGACTGGAGTTTTCTTTGTGGGGAAGTTTTAAATTGCAGATTTAATTTCTTCAGTAGTTTTATTTTCTGTAATGCTTACATATTTTTTTTCTTAAATTTGTCAGTTTTGGCAAGCTCTGTTTTTCTAGGAGTATGGCAATTTCAGGATTTTCAAATTTACTATCATAAAGTTAATATAATTTTATGATTGTTTTACTGTTTGTAACATCTATAGTGATGTCTTCTTCATCACTGCTGGTACTGATATTTTATGCCTCCTCTTTTTTCTTTATTCATCTTGCCAGGTACTTAACAATTTATTAGTCCCCCCCTGCCAAAATGGGAATTTTTGACTTCATAAATCATCTCTATTTTATGTTTTGCTTCATTGATTTCCACTCTTATTTGTATTATTTCTTTCCTTGTACTTTCTTATTTTAATTTGCTATTCTTTTTCTAATGACATGGATGCTTAGCTCATTTTCAGGCTTTCTTCTTCTCAAATATGTACATTTAGATTTATGAATTTTCGTTTAAGCACAACTTGAACTGTATTCCACAAGTTTTTAATGAGTTAATTTCTTCATTTTGATTCAGTTCCAGGTAGTTCTTAATTTTTATTCAGATTTCATCTTTGATCCATGAGCTGTTTACACATGTTGGTTTATTTACATATTTATAGAGAATCTGTTTATCTGTTTGTTACTGATTTCTAGTTTAATTGGGGCCAGGACTAGAAAATTCTGTATATAAAAGGGTTCTAAACAAAGAAGCGATGGAACAAATAGAAAATAACTAGCAAGATGGTAGACTTTAACCATAAAAATAATTACATTTAATATAAATAGTCTAAACACACCAATTAAGAGACCAAGATTGTCACATTAAAAAAGCAACACACAACTAACAACAGAAACCCAAAATATAGGAAGCAACACTAACAGAACTAAAGGGAAAAAACAGTTCAATAGTAATAGTTGGAGATTTAGGTACCCCACTTTTGATAATGGCATTTGGAAAGGAAGAATTAAACCATCTCTGTTTTCAGATGTTATACTCTTGTACATAGGACATCCTAAGCAATCCACGTTTTAAAAAAAATAGAATAAGTGAGTTCAGCAAGGTTACAGGATATTAGATCAATATACAAAAATATCTGTTCTATACACTGGCAATGGACAATCAAAATTAAGAAGACAATTCCATTTACAGTGGCATCAAAAATAATAAAATACTTATATACAAATTTTTTAAAAGTAGTGCTGTATACTAAAAATGCCACGCCATCGTCAAAAGAAATTAAAGAACTAAGTAAATAGAAACCATCCCATATTCATAAATCAGAAGACACAAATGAGAATGGCAGTACTCCCTAAATTGATCTGTGGATTCAACACAATCCCCATCAAAACCACAACTGACTTTTTTACAGAAATTGGCAAGCTGGTATTAAAATTCATATGTAAAATAAGAAGTATCCAGGATAGCCAAACAGTTTTTTAAAAGGAGACCAATGTTGGAAGACTAATAGCTCCCAATGTCAGAAGCCTTCTAAAGAGCTTTAGTAGTCAAGACCCTGTAATACTGCCATGTAGATAAATGGGAAAGAATTTAGATTCCAGAAATAGAACTTTACATTTATTGTAAATTGATTTTGACAAGGGTGCCAGGACAATTAAATGTAGAAAGAATAATCTTTGCAACAAATGGTGCTAAGACAACTGGCAAAAGAATTAAGTTGGATCCCCTACCTGACACCATACACAAAAATTAATTCAAAATGTATCATAGAGCTAAATGTAAATGTAACATAGCTAAACTATAAAACCTTAGAGGAAAACATTGTAATGTATCTCCATTATGCAGTGATTTGTACAATATTTTCTTAGGTATGGCTCCAGAAGCACAAGTGACAAAAGATAAAATATACACGTTGGATTACATAAAAATTAAAAACCTTCGTGCTGCAAATGATACCATCAAGAAGGTGAAAAGGGGCTTCCCTGGTGGCGCAGTGGTTGAGAGTCCTCCTGCCGTTGCAGGGGACACGGGTTCGTGCCCCGGTCCGGGAAGATCCCACATGCCGCGGAGCGGCTGGGCCCCTGAGCCATGGCCGCTGAGCCTGCGCGGCCGGAGCCTGTGCTCCGCAACGGGAGAGGCCACAGCAGTGAGAGGCCCACGTACCGCAAAAAAAAACAAACAAAAAAAAAAGAAGGTGAAGATAGCCACCGAATGGGAGAAAATATTTGCAAATATCTCCTAAGAGGCTTATATCCATAATGTATAAAAAACTCTTGCAACTCCTTAAATTTTGCTGTGTGCTTATTAAGTACAGGGTTTCCTTATCTCTCCTTGTTGACATTTCATAAACCCTTTCAATCAAGAATTATTTCATTTTTTAAAAAAAATTTTGGGTTTTGCCCATTGTTTTTGTCCCTATTCTTCAAGTATTCCCACACTCCATTTTCCAGATATTACCACGTCTAGCTATGTTCTACATATCTGTTTTTCTTTTGATTTTTATAGCTCTTTTAAAATATTCTAAATATATATTCTTTCTTACTGAATTTGGAACTAAATTGTCAATCTGATCTTCCAACTCACGAATAGATTTTTATCTACCTATCCCATCCATTATCTTTATACATTGTTTTCTGCTGATATTTTCTCCTGTTTTCTGTAGGCTTTCTTCATTTTACTAGTATCTTGCCATTTCTCCTTAAGCATATTCCATTATGCTTATTTTTATTTCTTGGTTTAACTTTTGCAGCTTCAGGTATGCATTATTCAGCCTTTACTAGGTTATGCTGTGATCACAAACGACCCAGTGGGATTTAGACTAGAAGAGCACTCCTATCTGTGAAATGCCATTTACTTGGCAGAAGAAACAGAGTGCAAGAAGACTCTTAAAACTTAATCATATATGTCACTTTTGCTCACATTTCATTGGCCTAATGTTAATGAAGTGGAGAGATACAAGCCTCTCACCAGTTCAGTCAGCAAATTGGGAACAACATTGTGGTCTATCACAACATTGTATATGTTTTCAACTTGACTGTACTACTACTCACAGATCATGTTATTTTGATGTGTGAACTTCTGAGTTGCTGCCTTATAATGCATATTGAGGAAGAGCAGAAGACCAAGCCTTTCTCTTTGTCTCTTCTTGTGAATTTAAGAAGGGAGATGATCCCCAGGGTGGAGAGGTCGAGTTACATACACACAGTCACATAAAAACTATTGCTTGTCCTATGTTCCCACCACTCTGTCTGACAGTGCTTAGGCAGAAGTGTCTGCAAGAGGTATCTTCCTAAGTTGTAATCTAACAACTTTAGGGCTTTGGAGGACCAGAGAGAGGAGTGTAGAGGCGGGTGTCCTCAAGTGTAGCTGATCATCAGCTTCTTACCCCAGTGAGCCTTTCTGCCATCTGGGTTGAAGGGGGAGGCTTTGATTGTACCAAGGCAAGCAGGGAAGGGAATGGAGAAGAGGAGAGTCATTCCTGGCTCCTCGTTGTCGGCCTGGGCTGCTCTGTGTCCCTCACTTCTCCCCACCTGCCAGTTCAGGCAGCCTTCTGTTCCCCCAAGGGTTTCTTGCTGTTTTCGGTTAATCCTTGGAATCAGGGATTGACTTCTGAAGTTTTCCAGCGTTGTTGTTTGTATATGCAGCTGTTAGGGGGTGTCAGGGAGAACCAGTAACATATACTAACAAACTCACCATTTTAAAAGGAGCCCAAAGCCCCTGGTTTGTTTGTTTTTTAAACTAGTGAAAGTTATCAGCTGTTCACTGTTTTATCGGTTTTCCAACATCATAAGTTACAAGTGGTAAACTGAACTGAGGAAAAGGCAGGGGCAAAAATTCCTGAAGGACAAAAGCATGGTGGACAGTTGAACCACATGTAAAACGTAATTCTGGCGCTGCATCCTCAACTGCTTAGAATTTGAGGTTTATACAGATGAAATAAAATTTCAGAAAACATAGGCCAAAATGATTGTACAAGAAGAGGACCTTGTGACAGAAATTGTAACTGAATTAGAACATGAGGGTTTGGATTCACATAGAGGATAGGGAAGAAAACACAGAGCAAAGACATTGGTAAAGGCATGGGGGTCACGCACATGGAACCAGCCTGACTCAGGTGGAAACACAGGGAATCACGCGTGGAGGCTGAGTGATTCCAGATTAGGGGGGCTGATAACCACTTCATAACAGCAGGTGGTATTACAGAGAGAAAGAAAGGGATCTGACTGTTTTGTTCCCTGCCTGCTTCTTCACTAGATTGTAACCACTGAGGTCGTGGGCAGGGCCAGGGGCGGGCAAGCTGCCCCATGCACGCTCTCACCAGGTGCCTGGTTCTGTGCTAGACAATACGAGGAATACACAGTGCGCATACAACGTAAACTTCGTCCTTAAGGTACTGATAATCTTGTTGAGGAAATAAGACAGGTGCCAATTAAATAACTAGAGAGAACTCTGAAAAAACGTAATTCATTTGCAGAATTCTCTTAAGCTGTCAAGCTAGGAAGCCTGTGCAAATATGATTAGCAACGTAAGTACTTAATGGACTACGTACTGAGGAGGTTTCACTTTTCAGACAAACTGTAATGTGGATGCCATGGGGAACATTAAAATGAGTCTGTGGATATCAGACCTCGAGTGTGTGCTTTATACTGTTCCTTTGAGAGGGTTAGAGCAGGGATTAGAGCCAGGTGGCCTGGATTCAGAGTGAGGCTCCAAGTATGACTTTAGGTAAGTTAATTAAGCTTTCTGTGCCTTGGTGTCCTCATCTGTAAAATGAGTATAACAACAGCCCCTAACTCGTAAGGCAGATCTGCTCACCTAACGTTGCCACTAAACTTCTTCTAAATTGAAGAGCATCTATCAGTGGAATTTGGGGAGAGGAGGATAAGATTCAGAATTAGCAGAGAAGCAGGCGGTAGGTGGTATTACAGAAAGCAATAAAGGGATCTGACCGTTTTGTTCCCTGCATGCTTCCTCACTAGATTGTAAGCTTCAGCCGGGTGGAGACTTGCCTCCTTACATCCCAGTACCTGGCTCAGTGTGTGACATACAGTTGGCACTCAATAATTTTATTTGCTGAATAGCGAATGCATGCATTTTAAATATGTGTAATTTTAGGTATAAACTAATTTATAATTTCATACGTTTGGGTATGTATTTGTCTAAATAATTTTGATGTTTAATTATTTAACAACTAGAGGTTAACTCTAAAACTAGAAATTGTCTTTGAAGTATTTGTAACGGTTTTCTTTTTGTTTTTACAGACCAGTTGGAATGCCAAAAATGGAAAAAGTTTACTTACATAACCCTAGTTCTGAAGAAACTATTACTTTAGTATCAATATCTGCTACAACATCACATTTTCATGCATCATTTTTTCAAAATAGGGTAAGCATCTCTGCTGTATTTGATTTCTTTTGAGTTTGAAATTGAAACGTCTAGGGTTTTTAGTGTATAATTTTACTTTGCTGTAATTAAAATCTAGTTTGAATGTTGCACATGTATTCTGGACTTTAGTTTGCCCCATTTCCTGAGAATTATCACTTCTACTTTTCAACACACATTGTTTTTCTCAACATGAAACAGCCTAACAAATCAACTTTGAAACTTAAGCACTCTGAAAAATGTAGCATTCATATATTCAGTTGGTTTTCTTGTCCTTCCTAATAATAGGTAATTCCTCAGCGTTGTGTTAGTTTTCTATTGCTGTGTAATAAATCACCACAAACACCCACTTATTAGCACATGGTTCTGTAAGTCACAAGTCCAGTGGGTCCTTTGCTCTGAGTATCTTAAGGCTGTAACTAAGATGTCAGCTGGGCTGAGTCCTTGACTGGAGACTCAGGGGAAATCCACTCCCAGACTCATTCAAGTTGTCGGCAGAATTCAGTTCCTTGTGGTTGTAGAACCGAGGTCCCCGATTCATTGCTGGCTGTCAGCCAGAGACCTCTCTCAGTTCCCTGAGGTACCCACACTCCTTGTCACCATCTTAAAGCCAGCACTGGTGTGTCACATCTCCCTCACACTTCAGAAATCTGACCTCTCCTACCACCAGTGGAGAAAACTGCTTTAATCATGTATTGTGTCAGCATCACCTGGGTAGTCTCCTTTTTGATTAACTCAGGGTCACCTGACTAAGAATCTCATTACATCTGCAAAATCCCTTTTATCAAGTAGTGCAGATCACAGGTGTGGTATCCTTCATATTCACAGTCACAGAAATTAGGGAAGGAAATTTGAGGGCCTGTTTAGGGTTCTTCCTACACAGGTGTCCTATAAAATTTTACTTATAATCATTTTTGTACATAGTATGCAAACTTGTTACTATAAAAAAAACTTTTATCTGGCAAAAAAAAAAGGATCTTAATAAATTTTGGATCTGAGAGAATGCATTAAGCTTTAATATATAGGCTTCCGAAATAATTAGCTAAATAGCAAATATCAGAGGGAAGGAAATGAATGGAGCCTGATTTCATCTTTCGAGGGTTTTCACTGACTCCTTTGAAGAGATATGACTAAATAACCAATTTTTAGCATATAAATTTATATCAATTATTTCAATTTTTACATTTCTCCTTTCTAAAATCCTGGCTTCATAGTATGTTGTCTTTAAGTAGCAACTTCTAGGGTAAATAATGGGATATAATTTTGGCTTTTTTAAAATTTAAAACTATCTTGTAAACAGGGAATGGATAAGTCAGCATATTTTGATGATAAAGTTTTAATTTTCTTGTTGTACTCTTGGAAAGCATCCCTTTTCTAAAATATTTTCTAAAACAAGTTTCCCTTGAGTTATTTGTTTTACCTAAAAGATATTTCCACAATTCTTATAAATGTGCTGATGGTCTCAAACAATCAAATCCCAGTCTAAGAGAGACCTAGTCCCGTACCCTCATTATATGAATGAAGAGCTGAACCCCAGAGGGCTTTGCCTGTGGTCATGCAGTTAGGGACAAGAGCCAAGGTGAGGGTCTAGGTGTGCTGTTGGCCTCCCCAGGGATTTGTATCATATTAAGCTACAGGGTGGGTCATATACGTTACAATCTGTGTATGGAGACACACTTAAGTGTAAGTGGTGTCATCCAGCTTTCAGGCATTGCCACAGTGTAGAGACATGTTGGGTTAAAAGGCAAAATCGTGAAGTGCAGTGGAAACTGTTTAAAAGTAGTTCACAACTACACTACAGATTTTATTTTTACCTTGTTAACTTACTTTGCTAATTCAAGCAATGTTTTGTTGTTTCTAAACATCAAGCTTCACCCTTGTTAGAGACCAGGGTTTTTACTTTTTTCATGTTCCAGTCACAATACAAAGCAGACCAAATAAATAGCAGAGTTACAAATAGATTCTTACAAGGGCTAGCCAGGTAGACGATGCAGACCAAGTGGAATGGGGGGTGACCTGGAAGAGCACATGTCCCATCCAAAGGCACCCAATCAGCTCCAGCCAGTGGTGGCCACGTGGGAATGTAAGTTCATGCACAGTTCTTCTGATTTTCCACGAAGAGTCGGAAATAGGAATTTTTATAAGATAATATCTACTGATTTTGCAAATTAAAAATGAATTTGACTTTAGAAAGACAGGTAGTGTGGACCAAAGAAAGCTAGTTAAAGCACACCAATTTTACATTTCTGACCTAGGCTTTCCCAGGGACTTATTTCTACAAATGGATCTTATACAAAGAGAAGTCTTTCTGAAAGATTCTTCAACAGATAATCTTGATCAAGGGATCAATCCAAGAAGAAGATATAACAGTTGTAAATATTTATGCACCCAACATAGAGCACCTCAATACATAAGGCAAATGTTAACAGCCATAAAAGGGGAAATCGACAGTAACACAATCATAGTAGGGGACTTTAACACCCCACTTTCACCAATGGACAGATCATCCAAAATGAAAATAAGGAAACACAAGCTTTAAATGATACATTAAACAAGATGGACTTAATTGATATTTATAGGACATTCCATCCAAAAACAACAGAATACGCTTTCTCCTCAAGTACCCATGGAACATTCTCCAGTATAGATCATATCTTAGGTCACAAATCAAGCCTTGGTAAATTTAAGAAAACTGAAATTGTTTCAAGTATCTTTTCTGACCACAACACTGTGAGACAAGATATCAATTACAGGAAAAGATCTGTAAAAAATACAAACACGTGGAGGCTAAACAATACACTACTTAATAACGAAGTGATCACTGAAGAAATCAAAGAGGAAATAAAAAAATACCTAGAAACAAATGACAATGGAGACACGACGACCCAAAATCTATGGGATGCAGCAAAAGCAGTTCTAAGAGGGAAGTTTATAGCAATACAATCCTACCTTAAGAAACAGGAAACATCTCGAATAAACAACCTAACCTCGTACCTAAAGCAGTTAGAGAAAGAAGAACAAAAAAACCCCAAAGTTAGCAGAAGGAAAGAAATCATAAAGATCAGATCAGAAATAAATGAAAAAGAAATGAAGGAAACAATAGCAAAGATCAATAAAACTAAAAGCTGGTTCTTTGAGAAGATAAACAAAATTGATAAACCATCAACCAGGCTCATCAAGAAAAAAAGGGAGGAGACTCAAATCAATAGAATTAGAAATGAAAAAGGAGAAGTAACAGCTGACCCTGCAGAAACACAAAGGATAATGAGAGATTACTACAAGCAACTCTATGCCAATAAAATGGACAACCTGGAAGAAATGGACAGATTCTTAGAAAAGCACAACCTTCTGAGACTGAACCAGGAAGAAATAGAAAATACAGACAGACCAATCACAAGCACTGAAATTGAAACTGTGATTAAAAATCTTCCAACAAACAAAAGCCCAGGACCAGATGGCTTCACAGGCGAATTCTATCAAACATTTAGAGGAGAGCCAACACCTTTCCTTCTCCAGCTCTTCCACAATATAGCAGAGGGAGGAACACTCCCAGACTCATTCTGTGAGGCCACCATCACCCTGATACCAAACCAGACAGAGATGTCACAGAAAAAAGAAAACTACAGGCCAGTATCACTGATGAACATAGATGAAAAAATCCACAACAAAATACAGGTAAACATAATCCAACAACACGTTAAAAGGATTATACACCATGATCAAGTGGGGTTTACCCCAGGAATGCAAGGATTCTTCAGTATATTCAAATCAATCAATGTGATACACTATATTAACAAATTGAAAGAGAAAAACCATATGATCATCTCAATAGATGCAGAAAAAGCTTTCAACAAAATTCAACACCCATTTATGGTAAAAACCTTCCAGAAAGTAGGCATAGAGCGAACTTTCCTCAGCATAATAAAGGCCATATATGACAAACCCACAGCCAACATCATTCTCAATGGTGAAAAACAAACCATTTCCACTAAGATCAGGAACAAGACATAAAGAAATAAAAGGAATCCAAATCAGAAAAGAAGAAGTAAAACTGTCACTGTTTGCAGATGACCTGATAGCATACATAGAGAATCCTAAAGATGCTACCAGAAACCTACTAGAGCTAATCAATGAATTTGATAAAGTAGCAGGATACAAAATTAATGCACAGAAATCTCTGGCATTCCTATAACCTAATGATGAAAAATCTGAAAGAGAAATGAAGGAAACACTCCCATTTACCATGGCAACAAAAAGAATAAAATACCTAGGAATAAATCTACCTAAGGAGACAAAAGACCTGTATGCAGAAAACTGTAAGACACTGATGAAAATAATCAAAGGTAATACAGACAGATGGAGAGATATACCATGTTCCTGGATTGGAAGAATCAACATTATGAAAATGACTCTACTACCCATAGCAATCTACAGATTCAGTGCAATCACTATCAAACTACCAATGGCATTTTTCACAGAACTAGAACAAAAAAATTCACAATTTATATGGAAACACAAAAGACCCTGAATAGCCAAAGCAATCTTGAGAAAGAAAAATGAAGCTGGAGGAATCAGGCTCCCTGACTTCAGACTATACTACAAAGCTACAGTAATCAAGACAGTATGGTACAGGCACAAAAACAGAAATATAGATCCATGGAACAGGATAGAAAGCCCAGAGATAAACCCACGCACATATGGTCACCTTATCTTTGATAAAGGAGGCAACAGTATACAATGGAGAAAAGACAGTCTCTTCAGTAAGTGGTGCTGGGAAAACTGGACAGCTTACATGTAAAATTAGAACACTCCCTAACACCATACGCAAAAATAAGCTCAAAATGGATTAAAGACCTAAATGTAAGGCCAGACACCATAAAACTCTTAGAGGAAAACATAGGCAGAACACTCCATGACATAATCACAGCAAGATCCTTTTTGACCCACTCCTAGAGAAATGGAAATAAAAACAAAAATTAAAAAATGGGACCTAATGAAGCTTAAAAGTTTTGCACAGCAAAGGAAACCATAAGATGAAAAGACAGCCCTCAGAATGGGAGAAAATATTTGCAAACCAAGCAACCGACAAAGGATTAATCTCCAGAATATACAAGCAGCTCATGCAGCTCAGTATCAAGAAAACAAACAGCCCAATCCAAAAATGGGCAGAAGACCTAAATAGACATTTCTCCAAAGAAGATATATAGATTGCCAATAAACACATGAAAGGATGCTCAACATCACTAATCATTAGAGAAATGCAAATCAAAACTACAATGAGGTATCACCTCACACCGGTCAGAATGGCTGTCGTCAAAAAATCTACAAAGAGTAAATGCTGAAGAGGGTGTGGAGAAAAGGGAACCCTCTTGCACTGTTTGTGGGAATGTAAATTGATACAGCCACTATGGAGAACAGTATGGAGCTTCCTCAAAAACTAAAAATAGAACTACTATACGACCCAGCAATCCCACTACTGGGCCTATACCCTGAGAAAACCATAATCCAAAAAGAATCATGTACCACAACGTTCATTGCAGCTCTCTTTACAATAGCTAGGACATGGAAGCAACCTAAATGTCCATTGACAGATGAATGGATAAAGAAGATGTGGCACATATATACAATGGAATATTACTCAGCCATAAAAAGAAACGAAATTGAGTTCTTTGTAGTGAGGTGGGTGGACCTAGAGTCTGTCATACAGAGTGAAGTATGTCAGAAAGAGAAAAACAAATACCATATGCTAACACATGTATATGGAATCTAAAAAACAAAATGGTTCTGAAGAACCTAGGGGCAGGACAGGAATAAAGACGCAGACATAGAGAATGGACTTGAGGACATGGGGAGGGGAAGGGGTAAGCTGGGACGAAGTGAGATAGTAGCCTGGACTTATATACTACCAAATGTCAAATAGATAGCTAGTGGGAAGCAGCCACATAGCACAGGGAGATCAGCTCGGTGCTTTGTGACCCCTTAGAGAGGTGGGATAGGGAGGGTGTGAGGGAGATACAAGAGGGAGGAGGTATGGGGCTATACGTACATGTATAGCTGATGCACTTTGTTATAAAGCAGAAACTAGCACACCATTGTAAAGCAATTATACTCCAATAAAGGTGTTAAGAAAAAAAAAAAAAGATAATCTCAATGTGTATATAGTCGAAGAAAAGTTAAAAGCCAGTCTGTGTTTTCCAGTATCAGGAGATAGAATTAAACAGTAAAATAATCTATACCTATCAAAATCTACATTTAGGTACTCTAGATTTAGCTTTAAAAGAGATAGCCAAAATCTATGCTACCTTAAGTTTTTTTTTTTTTCTTATTCTTCTTCTTGCTTTTCATTTTTATTCCCTACAGTAAGATACTGGCTCCAGAAGCTCAAGAAGTGGAGAGGAGAGATGGAATTAACTCTTGGGAGAAGAAATAAACTTATTTCCCCTCCACTTAATTTTATGCCTATCATAAGAGCCTTTGGGGAAAAATGAAAGAGTTTCTCATGTCCAAAAGAGCAAAACCTTTCTGTATGTTTATCCTAACTCTAATTGCCTTGTCATCTTTAGAATTCCTGGTCAGATCATATTTCTTTGAGAGTAAAACATTTCCTGTAAGTCACTTACGTTGTTGATTATTAACCAGTATCATCTCTACGTTAAGTAACCAGTAGGAAATACAAAATAGAATAGTTATTATTTAAAAGGCTAAGTGTTACATAACTGTATTTTAACACATACACACATACAAATAATACCCCTTACTAAGGTTTTGATTCAGAGATCACCTGGAAATCAAGAACAAGGGTAATAAAAGGAATGTGGTTGTGTGACCATTCGTTTTTCTATATATAACTCCTAATAATTGAGGTTTATAATTATCTGTTGACTAACTATAATTGTCTAATTAATTATAATTAAAATACATAATATTAAGACTGCAGTTTAGGCCTATTCATCTTCATGGCTATACTGCATATTGGCCATAAAATATGTAATGTATGGCTTGTGACAAAAAATACAGATTTTTTTAATACTCTATAATAGTCAAATTTTAATTACCATAGAATTGTGGAAATGGGTGCCTTATAGACATTGGTGAGCAAACAAAAAGTATTTTTTCCTTGATTCTGTAGAGCCTTTTGTTTGATTACCTTTTCAGGTAAACTGAAGATTAATTAGGATAAACTTTGTTTCAATCTATGGCTAAAGTGAAAATGTTTTTACCCATTTATTTTAGTATGCTTAATATAGTAAACAATCTCTTCTCATGGGTTGAATGTCATTAGTGAATATTAATGATTATTTTTTAATTACATGTAGAAACCTGGACATTTTTTGTTCTATTTCTGATATCCATACATGTTAATCCGAATTGAACAAATGTGATATAGCAGTAGCAATGATATAGCAGGACAGCCTTTCTTTACTGAGTGTTCTTGGCTCCCATGTCAAATATTAGATAACCATATATGCAGAGATTTATTTCTAGGCTATTTGTTCCACTGGTCTACATGTTTTATTTTTATGCCAGAACCATACCGTTTTAATTTCTGTAGCTTTATAGTATGGTTGGAAAGCAGGAAGTTTGCTGCCTCCAGTTTTGTTGTTCTTATGATTGTTTTGTGTTTCTATACAAATTTTAGGTTTGTTTTATCTCTGTTAAAAATGCCCCTGGGATTTTGGTAAGATTGCATTGAACCTGGAGATGGGTTTACTTAGTATGGATACTTTAAAAATATAATTCTTCTGAGCCATGAACAAAGGATATCTTTCCATTTGTCTTCTTCAACTTCTTTTATCAGGGTCTTAACAGTTTTCATTATACAGGACCTTTCGCCTCCTTGGATAAATTTATTACTAAGTATTTTATTGTTTTTGATGCTATTGTGAGTAGAATCGTTTTTGGTTTTGTTTTTTTCAGGTGTTTCATTGTTAGTGTGTAGCAACACATCTGGTTTCTGTGTGTTGATTTTATATCCTATAACTTTACAAAATTTTTTGATTAGTTCCAACAGTTTTTTGGTTAAGTCTTCAGGATTTTCTATATATAAGATCATATCACTTGCAAATAATGACAGCTTTTCCTTTCCACTTCTGATGCCTTTTATTTCTTTGTCTTGCCTTAATTGTTTTAACTTAGACCTTCCAGTACTATGTTGAATAAGAGTGGTGAGAGTGGGCACCCTTGTCTTGTTTCTGATTTTAAGGGAAAGCTTTCAGATTTTTATCATTGAGTGTGATGTTAGCTTTGTGTGCTTGTATATGGCCTTTATTATGTTGAGGTGTGCTCAATCTGTACCCAATCAGTTGAGGGTTTTTATCATGAAAAGGTGCTGTATTTTGTCAAATGCTTTTTTATTGTGTTGCTGAATTCACTTTGCTAATAGTTTTTGAGAACTTTTGCATCCATATTCATCAGGGATATTGTTTATAGTTTTCTTGTAGTGTCCTTGTCTGGCTTTGGTATCAAGGTAATGCTGACCTCATAAAATGAGTTTGGAAGTGTTCCCTTCTCTTACTTTTTGGAAGAGTTTGAGAAAGATTGACATTAATTCTTCCTTAAGTATTTGATAGAACTCACAAGTGAAGCCATCTGGTCCTGGAGTTTTCTGTTTTGGGAGGTTTTTGATTACTGAGTCAATCTCCTAACTCATTATTGATCTATCAAGATTTTCTGTTTCTTCCTGATTCAGTCTTGGTAGGTTGTGTGTTTCTAGGAATTAATCCATTTCTTCTAGGTTATCCAGCTTGTTGGCATAGAATTGCTCATACTGGTATTTTATGATCCTGTGTATTTCTGTAGTATGTCTCCTCTTTCATGTCTGATTTTATTTATTTGAGTCTTCTTTTTTCTTGGTTAATGTGGCTCTTGATCTGTCAATTTTATCTTTCTGGAAAACTGGCTCTTAGTTTTGTTGATTTTTTTTCTATTGTTTTCCTGGCCTCTTTTATTTCCATTTTGATCTTCGTTATTTCTGTACTGCAAACTTTGGGCTTAATTTGTTCTTTTTCTAGTTCCTTGAGGTGTGAAGTTAGAATGTTTATTTGAGATCCTTCTGTTTTCTTAAAATATGCATTTATTACTATAAACTAAGTTTATCCTTTTCAGAATGCTTTTGCAGCATTCCGTAGATTTTGGTATGTTTTGTTTCCATTTTCATTTGTTCAATGTTATTTTTTATTTCTCTTTTGATTTCTTCTTTGACCCATTGGTTGTTGAAGAGAATGTTGTTTAATTTCCACATAATTGTAGATTTCCCAGCTTTCTTCTTGTTGATTTCTAGTTTAATACTACTGTGGTCTGAAAAAAATACTTGATATGATTTCAAACTTATTCTTCTCTATGTGCACTTGACAAGAATATGTATTTGCTGCTATAGGATGGAATGACCTATAAATGTCTGTTAGGTCCATTTGGTCTAATGTGTGGTTCAAGTCCAGTGTTTCCTTGTTGATGTTCTGTCTGGATGATCTATCCATTGCTGAAAGTGGGATATCAAAGTCCCCTACTATTATTGTATTCTTGCCTATTTCTCCCTTCAAACCTGTTGATATTTGTTAATATATTTAGGTTCTCCAATGTTAGTGCATATATGTTTATAATTATTACATCTTCTTGATGAATTGACCCCTTTATTATGTAATGACCTTTTTGTCTCTTGTTACCATTTTTTTTACTTAAAGTCTATTTTATGTAATATAAGTATAGCTAACCCCATTTTCCTTTGGTTTCCACTTGCATTGAATTTCTTTTTTTTCTTATTTATTTAATTTTTTGGCTGTGTTGGGTCTTCATTGCTGTGCGCGGGCTTTCTCTAGTTTTGTCGAGCGGGGGCCGCTCTTTGTTGCCATGCACGGGCTCCTCATTGCAGTGGTGACTTCTCTTGTTGCAGAGCATGGGCTCTAGGCACATGGGCTTCAATAGTTGTGGCATGTGGGCTCAGTAGTTGTGGCTCTCAAGCTCCAGAGCGCAGGCTCAGTAGTTGTGGCGCACGGGCTTAGTTGCTCCGCAGCATGTGGGATCTTCCTGGACCAGGGCTCAAACCCGTGTCCCCTGCATTGGCAGGCAGATTCTTAACCACTGTGCCAGCAGGGAAGTCCTGAATTTCTTTTTCTGTCCCTTCACTTTGAGCCTATGTGTTTCATTAAATCTGAAGTGAGTCTTGGAGGCAACATATAGTTGGGTCTTGTGTTTTTATCCATCCAGCCTCTCTGTGCCTTTGATTGGTGAATTCAGTCCATTTACATTAGAGTAATTATTGATATGTAAGGACTTCCCAGTGCCATCTCATTAATGGCTTTCTGTTTGTTTTATATTTCCATTGTTTCCTTTCCCCTCTGTTTCTGCCTGCCTTTGTAAATTGGTGACTTTCCACGGTGTTATATTTTGTTTCCCCTTTCTTTACCTTCTGTGAATCTACTCTAGGTTTTTGCTTTTTGGTACCATGAGGCTCACATAAAATATCTTTAGATAAAATGGTCCATTTTACATTGATAGCAACTTAATTTTGATGTCATGCAAAAGTTTTACCCTTTTACTGCCTCCCTTTAATGTGTTTTGGTGTCATTATTTACCTCTTTTTATATTGTGTATTCATTAACAAATTATAGTCACTGTAATTATTTTTAATAATCTTCTCCTTAAACTTTATACTGTAGTTAAGTGGTTAACACACCAGCCTATTACAGAATTAAGTTTTCTGTGTCTGATTGTACATTTACCTTTACTAGAGTGTTGTATACTTTTGTATGTTTTCATGTTGCTGATTAGCATCTTTTGATTTCAGCTTGAAGAACTCTTTTCATCACTTCTTGCAAGGCAGGTGTAGGGGTGATGAAATCCCTCAGTTTTTGTTTGTCTGGGAAAGTATCTCTCCTTCATATCTGAAGTATAACTTTGCTGAATAGAGTATTTTTGGCTAGCAGGTTTTTTTCAACACTTTGATTTGTCATTGCACTGTCTCCTTGCCAGTAGGGTCTCTGCTGAGAAATTGCTGATTGCCTACTGTGTTTTCTTTGTAGGTTACAATCTTTTTTTCTCTGACTCCTTTTAGGATTCTCTCTTTATCTTTGATTTTTGACACATTCACTATAATACATCTTGGTGAAAGGCTTTCTGCTTTAGATAATAGGGTAATCCGTTAGCTTCGTGAACTTGGATGTCCAAGTCTCTCCCCAGGTTTGGGAAGTGCTCAGCTATTATTTCTTTAAATAAATTTTCTGCCCCCTTTCCCTTCTCTTCTGGAGCTCTGATTATTCTAATATTTTTTGATGGAACTCCACAGATCACACAGGCTTTCTTCACTCTTTTTCATTCTTTTTTTCTTTGTTCTGTGCTGTGTCATTTCAAAATTCCTGCCCTCTAGCTCACTTATTCTATTTTCCATTTTATCTAACCTACTGCAGATGCTCTCCATTGCATTTTTCATTTCATTCATTGAAATCTTTAGCTCCAGAATTTCTGTTTGGTTCTTTTTTGTGATTTCTTTCTCTTTGGTAAATACCTCATTTTGATCATTTATCTTTTTTAATTTACTTATTTTATTTATTTGTTTTTGGCTGTGTTGGGTCTTCGTTGCTTCGTTGTTGCTGTGGGGCTTTCTCTAGTTGTGGCGAGCGGGGGCTACTCTTTGTTGCCGTGCGCGGGCTTCTCGTTGCGGTGGCTTCTCTCACTGCGGAGCATGGGCTCTAGGCGCGCAGGCTTCAGTAGTTGTGGCACGTGGGCTCATTAGTTGTGGCTCATGGTCTCTAGAGCACAGGCTCAGTAGTTGTGGTGCACAGGCTTAGTTGCTCCATAGCATGTGGGATCTTCCTAGACCAGGGCTCGAACCCATGTCCCCTGCATTGGCAGGAGGATTCTTAACCACTGTGCCACCATGGAAGCCTGATCATGTATGTTTTTGAGATTTTGTTGGATTATCTTTCTGAGTTTTCTTGTAGCTTGTTGAGTTTCTTCAAAACAGCTGTTTTGGGGCTTCCCTGGTGGCACAGTGGTTGAGAGTCCGCCTGCCGATGCAGGGGACATGGGTTCGTGCCCCAGTCCAGGAAGATCCCACATGCCGCGGAGCGGCTGCACCCGTGAGCCATGGCCGCTGAGCCTGCGCATGCGGAGCATGTCCTCCGCAGTGGGAGAGGCCACAACAGTGAGAGGCCCGCGTACCACAAAACAAAAACAAAAAAACAGCTATTTTGAATCTTTTATCACCTAGACCACAAAATTCTGTAACTTTGAGCTCAGTTGTTGAATTACTGTTCTTTCGGTGATGACATGTTTCTTTGATTTTTCACATTTCTTACAGTTTTGTGTTGCTGCTTTTACATTTGAAGTAGCAGTCACCTCCTTAAATCTTTACTAGTTGCCTTCAACTGGGGTATACTGTTCACTGGTGCTGTTATATGTCTAGGGCTTTTCAGAAGGTGGTGGTGCTGTAGCTCAAGTTTGTGCTTTCTCCCTTGCCCACACATCCTTGTATGTTTTTCTGACAGCAGTCCAAGTACTGGACTCGCTCTTGCTAACTTGGGAGTGCACACAAGGAGCCGTCTGCAGAGTTGGGGAGGTGTGGGTTTAGCTCTTGGCACTGGGGGGGCCTTCAGACCTAGTGGGGAGATCCTCCAGTGAGATATTCCAGAGACTCCTGGATGAACTTCCTGCTG
>NW_006798273.1:148490-169558 GCF_000442215.2 Lipotes vexillifer
AGGAAATGCCTACCTTTAATGCCCTTTGATACTTCTATCTGCCTCTTTCCTGATCTCCTACCTCCCCCAATTATGGAAGTCCCACCTCAGTACTCTGGGTGCTAGTGGAGAGAAACAGGATTCCCAGCCACATCCTGCACAGCCGGAGGAGTTGGGCACTCACTCGCTCAGGGTGCTCTCATCCCCCCACCCCCTCACCCCCACCCAGGAGAGGTCACCATCCCATGCAGTGTTGCCTTAGCATGGGTGGGGGAGTTGGCCTTGGGAAAATTCCTCTTACTATCTCCACTGCAACCAAACTCTTTTTTTTTTCCCCTCCAATGGCATGCTGGAATATCTCCTTGGGAAAGGTAGACTTCTGCAAATTATCTCTTGTCCATCAGTATCTGCCCAGGTCAGCACTCCAGGTTTTTTCCCAGCTGCAGTGAGAGGGGTTGGGGCAGGTTCATTTGTCCCATGGCCTGTACGGAAGTCTGTCCGCCTGTTTCCAGATGCACAGGCGGGCAAGACAGCTCCTAGATCCTCAGGCGTATGGTACTGTATTCCACAAGTCCCACAGAGGCACTTCTGTTTGTCGATGGATATCTAACCTGTTGTTTTAAAAGGAGGACAAAAAGGAGGAATGTCTTACACCACCATGATGCTGACATCACTCCTCCAGTTTTAAATAGGATGGTCAGAGTAGGCTTCATTTAGAGGGTGACATTCGAACAGACTTGACGGAGGGAAGGGAGAAGACTGTAGGGAGGGAAATGGAATGTATGGAAGAAGAACATTCCAGACAGAGGGTTCAGGCAGCAAGGTCTCCAGTGTGGAAGCACGACTGGTGTGCAAAGAGGACAGTGTAGCTAGACCAGAGTGAGCAAGGGTGAGAGCAGAAGTAAAGAGGGGGTGGGGAGGGACAGACTGTGAAGGGTCTTAGAAGCTGTGATAAGGATTTGGGCTCTTACCCTGATTGAAGTGGGAGGCCATCACAGATTCTGAGCCGAGGACTGAATGATAGCTTATGTTTTCTAAGGCTCACTGTTTATCAGAAATAGACTGAAGAAGGAAGCGTGAGGGAAGAATCGGGGACACTAGTTACCTTGGCTGTTGCAGGACTTGAGGGCAGGATTACTCTGAGCAGAGTGAAGAAGTGAAGAAAGCTCCATTGGGGGCGTAGTTTCAAGGTAGGAATAGGATTTTCTGAGGTGGGATTGAGAGAAAGAGAAGAGTCAAGGTGGACTCCAGAGTGTTTGTCCTGAGCAGCTGGGAAGACAGAGTTGCCATCAGCTGAGATGGAAAAGGCTGAGGGTGGAGTAGGTTTCGGGAGTGCGATCAGTAGTTCAGTTTTGGACGTGTTAGATTTGGCATGTCTCCTAGACGTCCAGCTGGGGGTGCCAAGTAGGCAGTTGAAGTCTGGTGTATGAGGGAAAGGACTAGACTCGAAATAGAAGTAAAGATGTGAATCCATGGACCTGGGTGAGATCACCAAGGGAGCAAAAGGCCAGGGACCCTGATCTGTGGTACAAATATGTGAGACTTTGCTGCAGATCATTTAAAACTAAAGTTAGCACACCTTGTGTCATCTTCATTACTTTTTCCTACTGTTTTCTTTTTTTTTTTTAATCAAACTAAATTTATTTTATTTAGGAAGTTTGTTGTACCAGAGGGAACAAAAGGATGAATTGTAGCAAATCTGATGAATTCTTATGGGAAGATTACATTCCTGAGCCTGAGTTTATTGTTCTGTTTCATCACTGTTTTGTTACATTGTTAATTGTCATTTGGAAGTAGATTTTCCCTGTTATTAAAAAAAAAAAAAAAAAGAAAGAAAGAAAAGATTTGTTCTGTGTATCTCAGCATCTTCTTAAAGTATTCCAGTCTTTAAGTTGTAAAGAGTTGATTGGATATTAGGAACTATCAAAGAGAACCTGTACTCTTGTATCCAGGCTCTTTTTTCTCCCAGGATATAATGCTTTTAACAGCTTTCAACAAATGCTGAAATCTGTTTTCAAAGAAATCTTTGTACTAATGTATGTTTGTCCATGTAATAGACTGAAGACAGCCACATCTGGCATTCTCAAAGAAGCACATAACTACTAAACGTAATGCTGCAAATCAACTTATTTCCTTTCAAACTTCACTAAGTAATTCCAAGGAGTACAGCAAGGTTCCTTATCATATATGTGATTTGCAGATCTTTTCTTCTAGTCTGTAGCATGTCTTTTTATCCTCTTTATAAAATCTTTCAAAGAACAGAAGTTTTTAATTTCCACGAAGTCCAGCTTATCAAATTTTTCTTTTATGGGTTGTGCTTTTGGACTTGTAGCTAAGAGCTATTCGCCTAAACTGAAGTCACAAAGATTTTCTCCAATTTTTATTCCGGAAGTTTAGTAGTTTCAGATTTTACGTTTAGGTCTGTGATCCTTTTTGAGTTAATGTTTGTTTATGGCGTGAGATATAGATCAAGAGTTATTTTGTTTTGTTTTGCATATGTATATACAGTCGTTACTGTACTGTTGGTTAAAAAGACTATCCTTTCTCATTGAAATACCGCTGCGTTTTTGTCAAAGTCAGTTGACATTGAATATGTGGGTCTGTTTTTTTGGACTTCCCATTACGTTCTAATATGTATATAATAGATACCTAATATGTCAACCCTTTCACCAATAACCACGCTGCCTTGATTACACTAGCTTTTTAGTAGTTCCTGGAATTGCGGTGTGAGCCCTTCAGTTTTGTTTTCCTTTTTTAAAATGGTTTTGCTTTACTTATTCCCTTTTCTTGCCATCTGAATTTTAGAATCAGCTTGTCAATTTCTTTTTAAAAACCCCTTGCTAAGATTTTTTTAACATTTTTTTGAATTAATCTTAAACATATAGATAACTAAGTACAGATAATCTTGTATTCCTCACCCAGTTTCTCCTAATGCTAACTTCTTATATTGTATAATCATAGTATAATTATCAAAACCAGGAAATTAACATTGGTAAAGTACTGTTAACTAAAAACTTATATGAATTTTAACAGTTTTCTATCAATGTACTTTTTCTGTTCTAGGATCTTATTTCACATTGTATTTAGTTTCTCCTTAGGCTGAAATTTTTATTGCAGTTACGGTGGATACATAAATCAATTGGGGGAGAATTAACATCTGAAAAATATTATCTTCCAATCCATGAACACGGTACATCTCTCCATTTTTTTTAAGTCTTCTTTTACTTTAAGCAATGCTTTGTCATTTTCCGCTCACAGAACTTGCACATTATTAGATATATATTTTTGTGTGTGTGTGTTATTGTAAATGATACTTTTTTTAAAATTAGAATTCCACTGTTTATTGCTAAGATAGGGAAATACAATTGATTATTATATATTGACCTTGATTCCTGCAACTTCATTAAACTCTTATTAGCTCTTATGGGCATTTTTGAAGTTTATTTTTGGGAATTTTTATATAGGCAGCCATGTTGTCTGTGAATAAAAACAGAACTTTCTTCCTTTCTAATGTATATGCTTTCTATTTATTTTTCTTGTCTCATTGTACTGGCAAGTACTTCCAATACAATGTTGAATGGCCGTAATGAGAGAGGACATCCTTGTCTTGTTCCACATTGGGGATGGGGGAGGGTAGCATTCAGTCATTCACCATTAAATCTGGTATCTCTAGGTCTTTTGTAGATGCTCTTTATATGGTTGAGGAAGTTCTCTTCTATTGACCTAGTTTACTGAGATTTTTAATCATGAATGGATGCTAAATTTTGTCAAATTATTTTATGCACCTACTGAAAGGATTTTTCTTCTTTAGTATGTTGATAATATCAATTACATTGGTTTGATTTTTGAATGTTGAGCTAGAATTTCATTGTCATGATAAAAACCACTTGATCATGATGTGTTATCTTTTTTATATGTTGGCTGGATTCAGTTTGCCGATACTTTGTGAATGATTGCATGTCTACATTCATGAGGGATGTTGGCTTGTAGTTTTCTTTTCTTGTCACATATTTGTCTGGTCTTGGTATAAAGGTAATACTAGACTCATGAAATGAAGTGGGAAGTGTTCTCTTCTGTATGCTGAAAGTTTATGTAGATAGGTGTTATTTAATGGTTGGTAACTCTACCATTCTACCAGTGAAACCATCTGGGCTTGGGCTTTTCCTTGTGGGAAGGTTTTTTAACTACAAATTAAATTTTTTTTAATGGTTGTAAGACTGTTCTGGCAATTTTGTTTCAAATGGGCTTTAGCAGATTGTTTTTCAAAGAATGTGTCTATTTCTTCTAGCTATTAAATTTATGGGCATAGAGTTGTTTGTAATATTCCTTTATCATCCTTTGTATGTGTAAAGGTTGTATTATGATGTCCACATTTCAGTTTCTTATATTTTCATCTTCCTCCTTTTTACTTTTGGTCATTCTGTTTAGGGTTTTATCAGTTTTATGGACCGTTTTGGTTTTACTGATTTTTCACTGTTTTTCCATTTTCTATTTCATTATTTTAAGCTCTTGTCTAATATTTTTCCTTTTCCTTATTTTGGGTTTAATTTACTCTTTTTCTAGTTTCTCAAGGTGGAAACAGATTATTGATTTGAGACATTTCTTTTCAAGATAAGCATGTAATACTGTAATTTTCCTTCCAAGTATTGCTTTACAGCAGCATAGCACAGGGAGATCAGCTCCTTGCTTTGCGATGACCTAGAGAGGTGGGATAGGGAGGGTGGGAGGGAGGCTCAAGATGGAGGAGATATGGGGATATATGTGTGCATATGGCTGATTCCTTTGTCGTACAACAGAAACTAACAGAGTATTATGAAGCAATTATACTCCAATAAAGATCTATTTTTAAAAAAAGAGTATTGCTTTAAATTTTGATACGTTGTGTTTTCATTTCCAGTTGATTCACAATAATTTATAATTTCCTTTGTGACTACTTATTTGACCAGTGGGTTATTTAGAAGTCTGTTGTTTACCAGTATGCTATTACTGATTTTTTGGCTCAAGTGTGACCTCCATCTAGCATCTATAGCTTCTAGGGCTTCTATGCACCAGAGTTCTGTAGCCCACACTCGGCATTTAGCAGTGTGTAAAACTTTTAGCTGAATTCATTATACTGTCTTGTACGTTAGCCTCATCTTCCCATTCTCTGTCGTGGGTGAGCCGGTACTCACATTCTATCTCTTCTCAAAGGTGCTTGTCTTTCCTTAAATTTGGGGCTAGTTGATACACAAAAACTGTGATGCATTCAAGAAAAGTTATGATTTTGCAGATTATTCTTTTTGGTAATGCAGGAGAAATTCCCAGCTTTCTACATCCAAAGGTAAAGACAGACATCTCAGTGCCATATATTTTAAGCTATAATTTGGGGAGCATTTTAGAGTTCTAGCCACAGAGGCAGAATGAGAGAAGTTAATGACTTTACATATTAAAATGCATTTTAAGGCTTCATTGCAGGCAGAACTGCATTTGCAGTCTCTCAGACTTCATGAAGCAGCCCTATTGTTTTGTTGTAATAAATTTTTTTTTTTTTGCGGTACGCAGGCCTCTCACTGTTGTGGCCTCTCCGTTGCGGAGCACAGGCTCCGGACACGCAGGCTCAGCGGCCATGGCTCACGGGCCCAGCCGCTCCACGGCATGTGGGATCTTCCCGGACCAGGGCATGAACCCGTGTCCCCTGCATCGGCAGGCGGACTCTCAGTCACTGTGCCACCAGGGAAGCCCTGTAATAAAATTTTAATTTGCTAACCACCGTGACATTCTCAGTCTCTACACGAGGTAACAGGAAGGAGTTCCTGCATGTATTACCAAGGCTCCCTTCTTTTTTAATGTAAGTTGCTGGCACATTTTGTGCCCTTTGTGAATGAACGACAGAGGTCAAGAGGTTGAGGCTGGGCTTATTTGTTTATTCGGATAGTACAAGTGGCTACTCAGTAGTAGAGTAGAACATCTGTATAAGAAGCTCAGCTTCGGCTCAGCTCCTCCTTGATCGTCTGGTGTTGGAAGAGCCTGTAATTAGGTACTTCATTCCAGCCTAGTTATTGTTGAATGAACAGAATTCAAGGGAACCATCTGTTGTACAGGGTTTTAGAATCATGATTGACAAAGATATGTGACATCCAATATGAAGACATCTTTTTTTTCCCATTGCAAAATAGTTTGGCTAATTTAAAACTTAAACCTTTAGGAGGAAAAGGCTAGTTTATGCAAATGATTCTAAGATGTTTTAGAAGACTTTAACTATGTTTTTTTTTTTTTTTTTTGGCTGCGTCGGGGCTTAGTTGCAGCATGCAAGATCTTTCGTTGAGGCACACAGGCTGTTTGTTGCAGCACGTGGGCTTCTCTCTAGTTGTGGCACGCAGGCTCTAGAGCACACAGGCCCAGTAGTTGCGGTACGCAGGCTTAGTTGCCCTGCAGCATGTGGGATCTTATTTCCCTGACCAGGGATTGAACCCGCATCCCCTGCATTGGCAGGAGGATTCTTAACCATTGGATCACCAGGGAAGTCCCGAGAACTTTAGCTATCTAATTGTGGTCACCATGATCTGATTTTTTGGTTACTAATTTAACTTTATTTATTGCTTTTCTTTTTCAGAAAATTCTTCCAGGAGGAAATACATCATTTGATGTAGTTTTTCTTGCAAGAGTAGTAGGAAATGTAGAAAATACTTTATTTATTAATACATCTAATCATGGGGTATTCACTTACCAGGTAAGAATCAGAATGAAAACTTTATTTATAAAATACAGTTATCATCTTTAACCTGTCATATGACAACCTTTTGGGAACTCTTTTCAAAAATTCAGGGGATAAGGGAAAATGTAAGAGTTTAGATTCAGAGAATTTTTTTTAAACTTTTAATTTTATAGTAGAGTTGATTAACAGTGTTGTAATAGTTTCAGGTGTACAGCAAAGTGGCTTAGTTATACATATATGTGTATCTGTTCCCTTTCAAATTCTTTTCCCATTTAGGTTGTTACATAATACTGAGCATTTTTATACTTACAGCTGTGTTTGTGAATATCCCTGTTCACATCAGACTATGAAAGAAATGCTCTTAAAGCTACAGCTACAGTGTTATTGTAAGATTGGTTGGCAAAAGAACAGTTAAAAATATTTTCACAGTGACTCTAGATTTTTTTGTTTTTGTTTTTGTTTTTTACTTTTTGCACGCTTACGAAGTGATAATAGTTTCAGGATCAAAACTTATGTGCCTGCTTTTCTTTGGTAATTATATTGTTTAAAATTTTTGATAAACTCTTTTCTATGTGCAATCATTGTTTGGGTTATTAAAGAAAGTGAATGTTTTGTGAATCAAGATTTTTATATGTCAAGATTACTAAGAATAATTACTTATTTGACACGGTGCTACACACTTTACATGCACTTCTGCCTGCATTACAGATACTGTTATTCTCACTTTTTTAGATGAGTAAGATGAAGTTGAGAAAGGTTAAATAATTATGCTACTAGTAAGTTACTGAGCAGGGATTCAAACCCATGTCTTTATAACTACAAAGACCGTCCTCTTAACCACTGAGTATATTGCCCATGGAACTCAATTGTTTAAATCCTTACTTGGCTAGTGTCTTACTTTACAGTTTTTATGCTTTTGGTTTTGAACATTTCTTCTCCACTGCCCAGGACAGTTCATGTATTTTGGAAATTAGTGTCAGAGTAAACATTCCATTTTAGTCAAGAATCATATCTTATGCTTATTTATGGTGAACAAGTCTTTAATGGTCGTTCGATAGGCAGTGTATACTTTTGAAGCCAGTATAGATGAATAACTTTGACAGGCTGTACAGAGCACTTGGCATATACTTGTTGAGTACATGAAAAGACCACCATGAGAATGTGAAGACCTGTGCCCTGCAGTGGTGCCCCCGACTGACCTGTTTGTGGCCCACGGGTGACCCGAGGGTCATGATCAGGTTGTTCTCAAGGTGAGCCTCAGTGCCAGGTGTCTTCACCCCCTCGCATCTCCTCTTTCACCACGTCTTCCTCTTCAGTGTACCTCGAGTCTGTCTAGCTCTCTCCCCTTCGCTCCCACTGCTCTCTCCCAGGCCATCCCCACCTCTCCCTGGGTGGCGACCCAGGAGCCTCCGACCGCCCGTCCTCTCCTCCGCAGCCCCTCCTACGGTGCGTTGTTCACGCTGTAGCCAGAGCGGTCTTCTCTGAGCATAAATCAGATCCAGTCAGCTCCTCTCGTAAATCCTTAAGTTTTCCCATTGCTCTCAGAGCAAAGTGAAGGCTTCTGACCAAGGCCAGCAAGGCTCTAAGGATCTCTCTGACTCCCGTGTAGCTCTCCCACCTCATCCCATTTGACCATGGTTCTCATCTTATTCTTTGTCTTCAAACAAGCCACAACCTTTCCTGCCTCCTGCCCTTTGCCTGTGTACTTCCCCTTGCGGAATACACTTTCACTGTTGGCTTGTTCTCATCTGTCAGGTGACATCAGCTCACGTCATTTCCCCATCCACCCTCTCTTAAAGAATATTCCCACCCTCACTCCAGCCAGTTACTCTGTATCACATTACCCATTTTTCTAAACCTTTTTATTGTTATCTAGGCTGTCCCTAACATTAGGATGTGAGTTTCATGAGAGCAGGCACATTATCTGTCTCGTTCACTGTTGAATTGTTCAGCAGTGCCTGTGGTTGTACCTAGCACATCATAGGCACTTGATAAATATTTGTCATTTAAATGACTGGCTCACCCTGTTTGGTCAGCCCACATTCCTATGGAGGAATGACCTTGGACTGTGCTTCGTATTTAAGAGATTGTCTGGGCCCTACATCCATCTTCTGATGGTTGGAACAGGGAAATCTTTTAATTCCCTGTTTCCTCCTTTTGTCTATCCCATGACCTCGTGAAGGACTACTATCATTTTCATTTCTAATATAGAAATCATTCCAAATGTATATATATGTGCATTTATATATATATATATATATATATATATAAAAGAATATATATATATTCTTGATGTATATCAAGAATTTTATGTATATCAAATAGGTAGCCAAACAAGTATAGAAACTATATGTGTGTTCCTTTTAAAGGGAGTTAAGATTTTTTACATAAGTTAACCTCACCAGTTTTCCCTAGATCAATCAGTTATAACTATAAAAATGTTCTAAAACTCTAAAAGCAACTAAAATTGCATTTTTTTTCCTCCTTGGAATCAGGTATTTGGTATTGGAGTTCCAAATCCATACCGATTGAGGCCGTTCCTTGGGGCCAGAGTCCCTGTGAATAGCAGTTTCTCGCCTATAATAAACATACACAATCCTCACAGTGAGCCTTTACAGGTGAGTTTATGGTGGTGATTTTGAATGTGTTTAACTTTAGTGGAAATTAATGCTTAGCGTGAAATCTCAGTTTGTTATAGTTTTCTTTTCTTTTTTTTTAATTTATTTTTTATTTTTTTTAACATCTTTATTGGGGTATAATTGCTTTACAATGGTGTGTTAGTTTCTGCTTTATAACAGAGTGAGTCAGTTATACATATATATATGTTATAGTTTTCAAGACTATTTAAAATAACATGGGACTGCATAATAGTACTAAAGAGAGATATTCTTTTATTGCAGCTTGTAGTCTGAATTTGGGGTTATATCAGTCCAATTATCGAATTTTTGGAACCATTTTTAAAATGACTGTGGTTTCTCTGGTGTTAGTTTTAAGCACCTGACATGTAATTTAAGAAGAGTTTTCATCTATACAAGGCCACTGCTTTTCTTGCCTTCAGCTCCTTCTGTCCCAGTATAAATTTTTTAAACCAGTATTTGTATTTATTTCTAATAATAATAAGTTTTTGGTGATGGCAGCCAGGAAATTAAAATCCAAGGAAAGGGTAATATAGAACCATTGATTAAAAGCCAACTTATTTTTTTATTTTAAAAAATCCAACTCCATATCTTACCCAATGTTTTAGTAGTAATTATTTTCACATTTGAAATCCCTCCGCACTCGTCCCTTGTCTCTAAGACAGTGGGCATGACTGGCGTCGCTCCTTCAAATATTTCCTAAAATTAAAATCCCCACCCCATGGCCCCAGTGACTTCCAGCCGTGTAACATTTGCTGCCACTGTAGCTTCTAGTTTTGTTGTCTGCGTTGGAAGGAGATGTGGATGCTTTCCAGAACAGTCCTTAGTGTCCACACCCAGGGCCCGTAGAGTTCTTTAGGACCCCAATACTGCAGAACTCAGTGGTGGCTTGAAAATAGCAGGTGCAGGGAAAATACCATGCATTGTGGCAAAAGCCACAGCGCTTTGGCAACCGAAATGGTTTTTGCCAGCCTAGAACCCCCTGGTAGAAGGGCTCACAAACAGTGAAGGTGAAAACAAGAAAGAACGAGACAAGATACTCAGAGCTGGGATTATGAAATGCTTAGGAATTACATGCTGAAGTAGCAGGAAAGTTTTCACCCCCAAACTTGGCTGACACGGGGTGAGGATAGCTACGAATAAAAATACTCCACCCAAATTTTGATTATTTGTAGCTGGATATCTTGATCATAAAAGAGGAAAATGCTCTTGTCTCCCGCTTTTACAAGTGAAAAGTATTTCCTCTCCATCATCAGTCTGTCGTTTGTATCCTTTTGCTACTTTGGATAATGGTGAATTTTCCCTGTTCTGGCTAACTTTTATTACAAATCTATACAGAAACCTCATAAATTCTTGCTACTTTTTTTTTTTCTTGACTGTTTTCAGTCCAAGACACAAAAACTGTCCTCTCATTCTCTCAGACCCTGCCGCATGAGTTGCCACACTCTTCTGTAGCAGCAATGTTACAAAGCACCCAGGGATGTGCCCTCTCTGTGGTTGCCACACCATGGACTGAGGGTCTCGCTTCCTGCTTGGAAGGATGGAGGTTACAGACTCAGCGGATTTGGCTAATCTACGGTTACTTTAGTAGCCTTACAGTCTGTGCCTTTGCTCCTCAGCCTTTGGAGTCATCAAGCTATAATCTAGAAAAAATATCTCTGAATTCAATAGTGATTTTTTTTCTTTTGTTCATCTAGTCTTTTTCAGTTATATAACATTTCAATTCAAGATTTACCACAATGGACTTTTCATCAGCGCACAGGAGAGCAAATGGAAAGCCAAAGTTGCCCTCTTAGAAACAATAGATTGTTTATCTGGAGTGCTTTTTTTTTTTTTTTTAAGGGAAAATCCAAGTCCCTACCTGATGGGCGCTTTTTTAATTGAGGTATAACTGACATATAACATTATATCAGTCTCTATATACAGTATAGTTTAACTATAGATAATAAACCAGTATTTGTATTTATTCCTATTTATTATTTATTCGTATTTATTATTTATTACTATATACAGTATAGTTTAACTATAGTCACTATCATGTCTGTCACATTCCTGTGACTTAATTGCCTTTATAACTGGAAGGTTGTGTGGAAGGCAGATAGTATTGTAAAGCAAGAAATTACATCTGATTTGTTCATTATACAACACAAACACACGAGTATGTTCTCATTGAAAAAAGAATGTTAACACTTCAAACGTGTGAGGCAAAAGTCCCTTTGAACTTGCTACCTTCCGGTCCAGTGCTGTCCAGCAGAACTCTCTGTGCTGATGGAAAAGTTCAGTGTCTGCTCTGTCCAGTACAGTAGCCACCAGCCACAGGTGGCTGTTGAGCACTTGAACTTGTGGCTGGGGTGGCTGAAGAACTGAACATTCAGTTTTATTTTATTTCGATTAATTTCAATTTAAATAACCACATGTAGCTGGTGACTGTACATTAGCACAGCTCGAGGCCTGAACCCTTCCTCGGCGATACCCTTCATGTGATCTCCGTGTGTCACATCAGGCCTTTTTCTGTGTGCTTGTGTGCAGATATGTGGGCACACAAAAATTAACATTTTTCGTGGGAATCTTTTTACATAAATTATATTTTGTATATATTGTTGGCTTCCTTTTTTTCTCTAAACTTTATTAAATTAGGATAACTAGCACTGGACTAAAAATCAGGAGTGTGTTGTCCTAGTTTTAACGTAATCTGTCCTTTGATTTTATAGTTCAGCCTTTATCTGTCCTCATTTCCTTATTCCCTTTCCTGTTATACATAGCCTACCTTTGTCATCTTACGTTTCCAAACATTGTTAGGCTTGTGTCCTTAATACCTTGGAAGATGAAATGAAATAATACATGATGTTTTCTGGTTTTTAGAAAAAGTTCTGCAGTCACCCCATCAGTTAAGGTGCTGTTACTGTTAACACAGTACTGTAGGGGAACACTAATAAATTGGAAGGCAAGTGATAGTACTCAGAGAAAATCCTAGCTCATTAGTCTTTGCTAAATGCATCACTGTAATGACAACACACACAAAAAAAACAAAAACAAAAACCTTTAAGCATATGCTAAAGTATTGCTGTTTTTCCTGCTTTATCCTTTTTTTGTGTACTCCTAGAGGACTTCTGTGATAAAACAAGTAAAGGTTTTCTACCCATTCTCATTCACCCCAAATTTGCATTTAATTAAATATATTCTTTATTTTTAAGAGATAGGGTTACCTGCCTTTAAAGAAAAGTCTCCTGCCATATGACCCTTCTATTCCTTGGTATTTATCCAAGAGAAAGGAAAGCACGTGAAAACCCAAAGACTTATACAATGTGGTATTCATAACAGCGTTGTGACCAAACATCTGTAGTGACCAAAAACTGGAAACACCCCAAATGTCCATCAACAAGTAAATGGATCAAAAATTGTGGCATATCCATAAAATCAAAAAGAAATGAACTGGACTTCCCTGGTGGCACAGTGGTTGAGAGTCCGCCTGCCCATGCAGGGGACACGGGTTTGTGCCCCGGTCCGGGAAGATCCCACGTGCCGCGGAGCGGCTGGGCCCATGAGCCATGGCCGTTGAGCCTGCGCATCCGGAGCCCGTGCTCCGTGACGGGAGAGACCACAACAATGAGAGGCCCGCATATTGCAAAAAAATAAATAAATAAAAATAAAAATGTATAGTTTAGGGCTTCCCTGGTGCCGCAGTGGTTAAGAACCTGCCTGCCAATGCAGGGGACACAGGTTCGAGCCCTGGTCAGGGAAGATCCCGCATGCTGTGGAGCAACTAAGCCTGTGCGCCACAACTACTGAGCTTGCGCTGTAGAGCCCGCAAGCCACAACTGCGGAGCCCATGTGTCGCAACTACTGAAGCCCGCGAACCTAGAGCCCCGTGCTCTGCAACAAGAGAAGCCACCGCGATGAGAAGCCCACGCACCACAAGAAAGAGTAGCCCCTGCTCGCTGCAACTAGAGAAAGCCCGTGCGCAGCAACGATGACCCAATACACCAAAGATAGATACATAGATAGATTAAATTATTTTTTTAAATGTATAGTTTATTGTACATGAATTATACCTCTGTAAACAGTTTTTAAAAATCATGGGTTGGGACTTCTCTGGTGGTCCAGTGGTTAAGACTCCACTGTCTTAGACAGTACTCCCAATGCAGGGGGCCCGAGTTCGATCCCTGGTCAGGGAACTAGATCCCACATGCCGCAACAAAGATCCCGCACTCGGCGATGAAGATCCCGCTGCTGCAACTAAGACCTGGCATGGCCAAATAAATAAATAAATATCTAAAAGAAACAATCATGGGTGTAGGTACAAGCCAAAGAGATATATTAATAATAGCTGTGATTTTGCTACAGAAGTCTTCAAATATTTTCATACTGCACTGATAATTGTTGCATATGCTGAAGAATGATATGCTCTTCACTATGTCACAATTACAGTAGTTATTAGATCTACTGCTAGATCTTGTTATAAATGTGTGAATAAAGAAGCATCTGTGTTACTATGAGAACTGTAAAATTCATAAACTGTTTCCTTAGGAAAAAAATAGAAATAAATGTCCTACGGTTGGATTTCCTAAAATCCAGTCTCTGAAACAGCTACACTAGTTCCGAGTTCAATATTTCAAAGTTACCTTGTTTTAATTAAATATACCACCATTACTTACCCATGTGAGCACTGCCTCTGGTGATGTGACACCACACTTATCCTACATTTATATCTGTAAATGTCTTTAGATTTTTTTTTTCTGTTGAACAGTTAGGGTTTCAAACGTTTCTGTATAACAGCAAATCACTTGCATTGAAAACATGATTTTGACTTAACCATCACGCGCTCCTTTGTCACAGGTTGTAGAAATGTACTCTAGTGGAGGAGATCTTCACCTCGAGCTTCCGACAGGTCAGCAGGGCGGCGCCAGGAAGCTGTGGGTGAGTGCTGGCGTGTTCTCTCTTGTGAACTCACATGAGACCAGTTTCTCGCTTAAATACACCAGAAAATACTTAACTCCTCATCACCCGAAGAAATACGGGTGACGTCTCTGTAATTATTGTCTTAATATTAAATGTGTATCAAACTAACACAACATTGTAAAGCAACTCCAGTAAAAATTAATTTAAGAAGATAAATAAAAAATTTATATCAAATATACTTGGAAATTGGAGAGACAGAGAGAAATAGAATAGTAGTTTTTGGAAAGAGCAGTGAACAAAAATTGGAGTAAGCTCTAACCCACTGTGTGAAAGAAAGAGGTTTTAACTACTCTTCCTCGGAATAATATTAGTAAAGTTGTCTCTGAATCTAATCATTTATAATATGCTTTACACTAATATTGAAGAAGAAGAAGAAGAAAAAAAAAAAACGTGAGAAGGACCTGCTGCATGTTTTAAGGTAAAGCATTGCACACGCACACTCACTGTTGATGGAGAAGATGCCATTTGCAGAGGGAACATAGTCAGGCCCTCCTGATGACTTAGAAACTTTAAATTTTTAGGCTGTCTGTAGCCACGTTTAATGCTATCTAATATTTGACAGTACTCTGTGTCCATGGTTAGAGAACCACTTTTTCTTGGAGAATACTAGCAAATATTAACAGATTAATGAATACCTAGCAACTACCTTATTTACAAAGGTTCCTGCCATAGGAGGGTTGTTTTTATTTTTTTTAATGCTGCCTACCCAGCTTTAATCAAAGAAGGGAAAGTCATAGAAAATGCAGTTCTTGTACCGAGGTCACTAAAATCGCTGCTCATTCGTAATTGAAGACACGCGGACCTGACCACTCTGAATAGGTTCTGAACATCGAAGTTTCTTTGTTAATTGCTCTGTTAAACACACACAGCCTCTAGATTCTGTCATCTGACCAGTCTCAGCCAGGGAAAGGACGTGGAAGGGGCGCTTTTAGGATATTGACTTGAACCTTTAGAAACCAATTTGTCAGTGACTAGGTTAACTTCTAAGATGTAGAAACACTCTAGCAGGTAGAAATACGTAATGGATGGTCTCTTTATATCCTTTCACAAAAATGATTTACCTTGAAATTACGATATTGTTTGAAAAGCCTTTGGGAGAAATAGTATATAAAACAGTGCTTCATAGAATTAACTATAAGCAATTAAATTTGTATTATAATTCTAGATAGAAGAACTAAGAATTGCCTATGAAATATAACCAGATTCTAGTAAATAAACATAAAAAAATTCAGATTTCTAATTAGTTAAGAACTGTAATGAATGGTAGCAGGTATGGCAGATTGTTTTAATACTCCTAGCAGCTACGAGAAAAGATATAGTGACTTATTCCTACAAATCTAGAGTGAGAAAAAGTCAATTGGCCTTGACCTCACCCCCAGCCCATTTCAGTGTACATGAGAAAACCCCAGCTCCTAAAGATGGGGAAGTGGATGGTCTATCTCTAGTGGCCCCAGGAGGGTTCCAGTCACCTCTTTCCTACTTTGAGATTAAAAAGTTAAGAGAGTAGAGGCAAGTGAAGACCAGTAAATTCTAAACCATGAGGATTTCTTAAAATAGGCCAAAAGGTGTGTGCAGAAAAGCTCTGGTGGTCCCGAGGGAGCCAGATTATTCAAAAACCAGGAAAAGAATTATACCTCAAAAACAAATTTTTTTTCCAGTGAGTCTTCCTTCTAGTGTATATGTAAGTGTTCTTTTTTTATGAGCCTAAAAAGTTACGCTGTCTTACATGCTCAGAGCCTTACTGAACACGGTTGGTGAACTGTGGATTTGCTTGGGAAGCTTTGTTTTGTTAGGTTTTAAATGAAAGGAGAGCAGAGTCCACGCTCTCTTGGTTAGCATTTAAAGAGAATCCTAAATGGGCAGAAGACCTAAATAGACATTTCTCCAAAGAAGATATACAGATTGCCAACAAACACATGAAAGGATGCTCAACATCACTAATCATTAGAGAAATGCAAATCAAAACTACAATGAGGTATCACCTCACACCAGTCAGAATGGCCATCATCAAAAAATCTACAGACAATAAATGCTGGAGAGGGTGTGGAGAAAAGGGAACCCTCTTGCACTGTTGGTGGGAATGTAAATTGATACAGCCACTGTGGAGAACAGTATGGAGGTTCCTTAAAAAACTAAAAATAGAACTACCATATGACCCAGCAATCCCACTACTGGGCATATACCCAGAGAAAACCGTAATTCAAAAAGAGTCATGTACCACAGTGTTCACTGCAGCTCTATTTACAATAGCCAGGACATGGAAGCAGCCTAAGTGTCCATCGACAGATGAATGGATAAAGAAGATGTGGCGCATATATACAATGGAATATTACTCAGCCATAAAAAGAAATGAAATTGAGTTATTTGTAATGAGGTAATGAGGTGGGTGGACCTAGAGTCTGTCATACAGAGTGAAGTATGTCAGAAAGAGAAAAACAAATACCGTATGCTAACACATGTATATGGAATCTAAAAAAATAAAACTGGTTCTGTAAAACCTACGGGCAGGACAGGAATAAAGACACAGACGTAGAGAATGGACTTGAGGAGAAGGGGAGGGGGAAGGGTAAGCTGGGACGAAGTGAGAAAGTAGCATTGACATATGTACACTACCAAATGTAAAACAGATAGCTAGTGGGAAGCAGCCGCATAGCACAGGGAGATCAGCTCAGTGCTTTGTGATCACCTAGAGGGGTGGGATCGGGAGGGTGGGAGGGAGACGCACGAGGGAGGAGATATGGGGATATATGTACATGTGTAGCTGATCCACTTTGTTATAAAGCAGAAACGAACACACCATTGTAAAGCAATTATACTCCAATAAAGATGTTAAAATAAATAAATAAAACATTATTTAGCTAAAAAAAAAGTATATTCTGAAACTATTGCATATGAAGAGACAGTTAATGAGTATGCCGCTAAAAAGTGTAGGGTAAAAAGTATTACAGAGATGTATCAGGAAGTCCATCAATTATAAGAATTTTGTTTAAAAAAGTAATAAATTAAAAAAAAGAATCCTTTTTGCAGTGACCTAGAGAGGTAGGATAGGGAGGGTAGGAGGGAGGCTCAAGAGGGAGGGGATATGGGGATATATGTATGCATATGGCTGATTCACTTTGTTGTACAACAGAAACTAACACAGTATTGTGAAGCAGTTATACTCCAGTAAAGATCTGTTAAAAAAAAGAGAGAATCCTGTAAACTTCTGGAAAAGCATTTTCCCTCTGATGGTGATGTCTCTGTTGTTGAGAGAATTTCAGGACTGAATTATATACCCAAGCACCAGCAATACATCAAATAATAATTGATTTTTATAGATTAACTCTACCTCTTAATGATGATTTTGCCGCTGACAGTTTGTTTTCATATAATTTTATTTCTTTCATTTTGCTCAGTTTTACACGCCATACTTCATTAGTTTTAAGATATGTGTGTTTTTATCATTTAACATCCTCCAAAATTGGACTGTGTGTTATAATCAGTGGAATGAATATATTTGTTTAATTGGCAATATGTTTTTTTTTTCTTAGTATATAAAATAATAGTGCATCTTTCAGGTGATGTCATCTTATTCAGTAAACTGTGGTGGTTTTGCTACATTATGGTCTGTTAACTTGTCAGGAAATTCCTCCTTACGAAACCAAGGGAGTGATGAGAGCCAGTTTTTCATCTAGAGAAGCAGATAACCACACAGCTTTCATAAGAATAAAGACTAATGCTTCAGACAGCACGGAGTTTATCATTCTTCCAGTTGAGGTGGAAGTTACCACAGGTGAGTGGATGGCTAAAGGAGCTGTAAGTTTGTTTTGGTTTCAGTACATCCTACTCTGGCGAAGTGAAATATAATTGTTTACTTTTCTTTTTTTCCAAGCTCCTGGAATTTATTCCTCAACTGAAATGTTAGATTTTGGTACACTGCGAACACAAGGTAAAAAAAGAGACAGTGTCTCTATAGGTCTTTTTAAAAATCCCAGTATTCATTGCTGAATGGCTCTACTCTAGCTCCTTTGTAATTAATTCAGCTTTGAAAGTTATTTCTCAGTGGGTTACATGATCTTGTAGAAATCTGCTTGTGGGAACTCAGAGCCCTTAGTGATTTATGCCCCATTCCTCTGAGGGATACCACTGCTTACAAGATGGGAAAGCAATGTCATGGGTAACTTAAGTCTTCTAAAAGGAAGATTGAGGCATCAAGTAGTTTCTTAGTTTCTTAATCCAGTTTCTCACCTGTTTAGTTATGCTGAATCTTTTCTTTTAAAAGTAAAATAAAGGACGTAAAAAGATTGACTTCTGGATTTCTGTTTAGATATGGATTATTCAATTGCCTTATAATAATGTAATGTTAGCAATTGGTCCCCAGTGGTCAGAGAAAGAATTCAAATTCTAAAATTGAAAATAACCCAAAAAAGGATTTATTAAGAGAAAAGTAAGAGTACCTGTAATATGGGATTCCTGTGGGCCATATGTAATTAAAAATTTGGTTGTTTAGGATTGAAGACCCATTTTTGAAAATCAGATTTGGTTTTAATATAATAACTTTATATTGTACTTTACTGAATTGCTTCATTATGCTTTGCTGGAAAACTAAAAGATAGTGATAACGTCAATTTCAATGAAAACTTGTTTTGTTTTGTCTTTTGGTCTGATTGTTTAGGAGGGGGCAGTTCCTATAGTACTCACTGTCCTTAAGAGTAAGGCAGTTCCTGTCTAGGAATGTGATTGTCACATTCTTTTTATAAATGTGATTGTTATTCTAGTTCACATTCTAAAATACATTCCGTCTGATATCTAAGAAGAGAAAGATTCTAACTTGCTATAAAGCATACCATTTTAAGAAATATTTTCTTTTCCTCAATTTTAACAGATCTACCAAAAGTTTTAAATCTTCATTTATTAAATTCAGGAACAAAAGATGTACCAATAACAGTAAGTTTTTACTTTTCTTTTTCCTAATTTATATATTCTTTGTTTTTAAACTTATGACAAAGTTTAACATGATTAAACTCTTGCTCTAAAGGAATTGTTTTGTGGTGACCTGGTGACACTTTGGTTCAAAGCGTGATACAAGAAGCCTGTTCTGCCTCTCTAATCACCAGATTTTCAGGATGAGAAGGGCATGTGGACAGTCTTCTCCAAGCTAAGTGTGAACCAAAGTTCATGAGGTTCCTGTTTAGGCCTGTAGAGTCTGATAAATCCTAGGATCTGCATGCCATGTGCAGAGAAAACCGGGTTGTTAGACTTAAGGTACGATTAAGTAAAAAGAGAGAAGAAAAGATTAAGATGAGTTGGAAAGAGAAATAAGGAAGCAAAGAAATCCGGTAGGTAGTGGTTGAGTGCTGTTAGCATTTGTCTCTGGTACCCCTTCTAACCCGCAGCTGCCATAGTTACCCTTGACAGCATACTGTAAACTAGGGTCCTCTCTCCCCCTCACACATACTCGCAGAACAGGTGACTTTGATGCCTTGTAAGTGGAAGTGGAGTGTCATGAGATGGTGAGCAAGGTCACTGTGCATTAAAGTGTGGCTACCTGGGATGACCATCTCTCCCATCACTTGGGGTTTGTATACTCTCTTCTCTTTGGTCTCTATTCCACCAGTTGGTGGTAAACTCTGGGTTTGGGCAGGGATGGGCAACAGTCTCTTAAGTCTCAAAGCTCATCTGATCTATTTCATTTTATCAGAGTTCTCTGAATTTAGGTTTTCTGACATCAGCACAGGTTATTAATAAAAATATACTGCTTTCCTCTTCTCTTATTCTCTTTGTAACTTGGGGACCTCACCAGGAGGTGAGGTTGTGAGCTAAAGCAAAATCTGGGTAGACCTTGCTCACTAGTAGAGTCATAGTCTCTAACACCCTTTCTGGGTAAGGACTCTTCTGAGATAATGTCCTGCCATATGACCTAGTATTTCTTCCTGCTAGGTAGGAGAACTGGGGGTGGGTTAGGGGAATGGAGTCTGGTAAAGCAGCGGTCCCCAAACTTTTTGGCACCAGGGACTGGTTTTGTGGAAGACAGTTTTTCCACGGACCGGGGTGGGTGTGGGGGGATGGTGGGGGATGGTTCAGGCATAATGCCAGCGACGGGGAGCTACAGATGAAGCTTCGCTTGCCCACCACTCACCTCCTGCTGTGACCCAGTTCCTAACAGGCCGCAGACTCCGCTACCGGTCTGCGGCCCGGGGGTTGGGGACGCCTATGGTAAAGAACTTCCCCCAGTCTACAGTGGAGCTGAAACTACCCCAACCTGAGGTTCCTAGCACTCCAGTGTTAGGCCGACTGAGGAACCTGCTCTGAAGGTGCCTGAGTCTGCTGGGGTTCATGCCCCTGCTCCTCGGTGAAGTCTTCAAGGGCCTGGGACCCTTCCACAGATGACAAGGAACAGCTCCTTTGACCTAGCCACTCTGATACTATATTTTTCTTAAAAAAAAAAAAAAAAAAAGAAAGAAAAAAACCACATAATGCTGACTGTTACTGCTATATTGAGGGGTTAGTGATTGTTTTTGCCTCTTTAATCTGTATTGAAATTTTTACAAGTCTATAGAAAAATGAGCAAAATAAGAGCAATATAGGGCTTCCCTGGTGGCACAGTGGTTGAGAGTCCGCCTGCCGATGCAGGGGACACGAGTTCGTGCCCCGGTCCAGGAAGATTGCGCGTGCAGTGGGGCGACTGGGCCCGTGAGCCATGGCCGCTGAGCCTGCGCGTCTGGAGCCTGTGCGTCTGGAGCCTGTGCTCCGCAACGGGAGAGGCCACAACAGTGAGAGGCCCGCGTACTGCAAAAAAAAAAAAAAAAAAAAAAAAAACA